>NC_039279.1:124620-177120 GCF_003368295.1 Carassius auratus | reverse complement strand
ATTTCCAAAATTTGTCAAGAAAATATATGGATTATATTTGTCCTCCAAAATTAGATGGAAAGAAATCAGAAATAAGTTTTTACTAAATTAAAATGAAATTAATTAGTTTGAATTAATGAATCATTTAAATTTATATATATATATATATATATATATATATATATATATATATATATATATATATATATATATATATATATATATATATATATATATATATATATATATATATATTCTTTTTTTATTTTTGCAAGATGATGCAAAGTTTCTCAGGGAACTCAAATGTGTGAGAAAACACAAAGTTTCTTAACTGCATGTGTTTCGTGTACATTTTGTGCCGATATAATGTAAAACCGACTGCTACACAATCAGCAGTGATTAGTTCTTGGTGAATTAATTTGGAATCTGTTTTTAGCAGACGATCTGCTGCTCAATTAACTCAGAAAGTGGTAAAACAGACTGTCAGCGTCAGCGGTTTTTCTGGATATTCAGTATTTCCTTATCTCTGCTCCGCAGCGCTGCAGTGTGTCCTGCTCTTTCACAGATTGCAGAAATATCTTCAAGCCTCTCGTCTGGCGTCCGATCTTCTCTAGAATTCAATTTCCTCTGCTGAGATCTGGTTTTATCAGGGTTATAACTGCTCCCAGGCCTGTGCTAATGAAACCTGTCAGTCCCGCAGGAGGGTGACCAGACGCCGCATCCCAACACACCTGAGCTCTGCGTCTGCGTCTGCGTCTGCGTCTGCGTCTGATCAATCTGTCAGCGCAAGAATCCCGGACAGATGAACAACATCAGTGCAGTCTGACCCACTGTAGTCTGGGATCGCAGTATGAAGGACAAACCATCAGCACAAGAGACGTACAAGAGACCTGAAGAACACCAGCGAGGAAAGAGCATTATACAGTGTGTCAGTCTGTTTTATTTCTGAAGAGAAAGAAAGTCATGCAGTCTTGTGTTGAAGCCCACTGGATAAAATATTTAAAAAGTCACAATTCAGAGTTTGTGTTTCTCAGTTCAGACCTTTCAACTCACAATTTGACTTATTTCTGACTTTATGTCTTGTAATTCAGACTTTACGTCTCACAATTTGGAGTATAAGTCTCAAAATGCAGAGTTTACGTCACAATTACAGTCTTTTTTCTCGTAATCCTGAGTTTACATCTCACAAATCACTGACTTTTTTTGTTTTTGCCACAGAATAAAAAAAATAATTGCAACCTTTTTCTCACAACCTTGACTTTTTTCCTTATAAGTTTATATTTTGTCATTAGTTTTTCACAATTCTGCACTTTATATTCTGCACTTCAGATTTTGTCTTACGATGCATCTTCTGTGCATCTTTTTTTCTCAGAACTGCGAGGAGAAAAAGTCTGAATGTGAGATAAAAAAGTCTGGAACATCGTGAGATGAAGTGATGACAGAATGATCGTTTTTAGTTGATTTATTCCTTTAAATCTTGGGAAAGACGTAGCATCACAGAAACGAGAATCTGCTTTCGTCTTACAGCTCTGAGAAGCTTTCTCTGCTTTTCATTAGTTTAACCCTTTGTAGGAGTTCACTGGCAGGTCAGATTTGGACAGGCTTATGAACAATATTGAAAAAGCAATATGTTCTGAATCAGGCTGGTGATTCGACGAGAGTATGTTCTGGTTTGAGGGATCTTCTCTAATAAGATGAAGTGACTCTGACACTGAGCAGCAAAACAGACCGTCAGTCTTCAGAGACGGAGATCCTGGACAATCCTGGACTTATCAATCATTTTCTCCTTCACTCTGAGTCCTGTTTTTATCAGAACATCAGCAACACTGAATGCTTTTTCAAAACAAGAATGTAAAATAAATGTGAAAAACACTGAGTAATATCAGTAACACACCAGTGTGTTTCTTTTTTGTTTTGTTTTTAAGAAATGTATCATTTTATTTGTCAGCGACATGATGATTTGATCAAAAGTGAAGGTTTCCATTTGAAATAAATGCTGTTCTTTAATAATAACAGTGGTGATGATAAGGAAATCCTTAAAGTATTCAATAAATAAAAATATTTTTTTAAGTTTTCTACATTGATAATTATCAGAAATGTTTCTTGAGCAGCATATTTTCATGATTTCTGAAGATCATGTGACACTGAAGACTGGAGGAATGATGCTGAAAATACAGCGGAGCATCACAGAAATAAATTACACTTTAACACAGATTCACACAGAAAACTGCTGATTGAAATGTAAATAATATTTCACAATTTCACAGTTTTTACTGTATTTTTGATCAAATAAATGCAGCCTTTGTGAGCAGAAGAAATTAATTAAATGAATATAAAAGGCATACAATTATATAATTATGCAATAAATTCTGTTATGTTTAAATATTTTTTATTGTTTTAGATGAAATGATATTCAGAAGCTGTAATTCCAAACTCACTGCTAATGACAAAATTGCATCAAAGGGATGACATTACTAAATTACATAAAGATAAAACTTTTCTGCCAATATTCGTGTGTGCAACCCTGTCAATTATGTTTGATATTGCTATTTCTTCTATCATTCACATTTTGGTTGCTAATAGACAATTGAACACCAAAGCCACTGCTACGGTATAATACTGTATAAAGAGAACAAACAAAAAAGCCTTTTCTGTCTTTATACTAACATCTTTCAGTCATCAGACACTGGAAACCCTTTTAGGAAGTATAGGAAGTAGAAAAATCCCATATTTGTGTGTGTGTGTGTGTGTGTTCAGCACTGGCAGAAGATTAGCCATCCATCATGGTTCTAATGCTTGACAAGAAAATCAATTAACAACCCAATGAAAGTATGATGGTTTTGTCTGAGAGCGGCAGTAACAGCGGTGTGTTTGGCTCGAGAGGATCTCTGATCAAATTTAATGGATTATTACAGTCAGTGCCTGTCATTCTGCTCTGGAAGGGTGAGATTTACACTAACACAAACCTGTAATGCTTTTAGTATGCATGATAACAGCACTCAGAAACTGGACTGTGACGGGGATATTACCTCGAACGTTAATTTTTGCATGCATGTTTTCATCTGATTTGCATAGATTTAGTCATTTAGATGCTAATCCATTGTGCACAATTCATTCTTTGTGTGTTTTTTATGTTTATGCATTTGTAAGTGCATCACAGTAAATGCTATTTTTGATTTTTACTGTCAGAATTATTTTCTGCAAATGCCGTTGATTAAGCTTTAACGAACAGTTGTACTTCAAATGTACTCCAAGATTAGGATGAGTTTGTTTCTTCATCAGATTTGGAGAAATGTCGCTTTCCTTTACTCATCTTAATGCTGGATTTGTTTCAACTCGTCTCATGCAGTAGTTCTTTATAAATCGACATAAAATAAAAGTATAATATAAAATGATCACTCAGCAGACATCTGCCATGAAACACCTGACAGGAACTGATGTGCTGTGAAGGTGACAGGATGTGATGTCAGACTCGCTCAGCATCATGGGAGACACTGACCATTAATATGGCAGCTGTAGCATTTCTCTCCTCCTTCTCACAACAAATCTGACACCGTCTCTCAGTGTTTTCCTGTGATTCTGTGGACATCCCTCCATGTTCATGACGGCCGTCACTCATGCGCTCATGGCAGGCAGGAAGATGCAGAAATGATGCAACATGCAAACAACTAATGGGCTTTAAAACCGAAACTGATCTGCAATGCATGGATGCCCATCCGGTAGGTGCACAAACAATTCACCTATTTTCGGTTGCATGACAGTAGCACAGTTATTTCCATTAACAAGCTACTTTTTCCAGCTAGTTTTTGCCCTGACATCACTATTATTGCAAGTGTAGCTTTTATAGACTAGCAAATTAATGCAATCACACCGTCATGCATCATATCTGCTGAATGAAATCCAATACTTGAGTCGCTGGGACCAAAATTAGCACTGTTTTGCTTGAGCATGTCACATTTTCTCACAAAATATGATGCATTTTGGTGCATTTTTCGCTTTTGACATCCATTTGTATGGTGAAAAATTCTTAAATGATCTCTTAATAAAGTCAAGTAAAGAAATGTTACGGTTGTAATGGTAGAACATATTCAAGATTATAAGAGATTTTGTCATTTTGAATTTGCAGTCTGTTTTAATTAGAAAACTGTACAGAAAAAAAAGAATTATTTTTAAATTGTAAAATTAATTTAGCATTTTTAGAGTCTTTATGAATTAGATAATAAAAAATGCTCACTGCATTTATTTTAGCAGAAAATAGTAAAATGTTGGCTATTTTTTTTATAATTATTTTTTCTAAAGTAAATTTTTTTTTTTTATCAGAAAATCAGTCAATTTAATTATAACTTAAAAATGAAAATTAAAGTCATTTTGCATTTTAGAGAGTTTTTTAATTGGAAAATCATTTTGCATTTTTTTTTTTTTTTTGCATTTTGCATTTTGCATTTTGGATAAGTTAGAATAATTTAGCATATCTATTTTTAGATTCAAATTTACATTTTGTTAGTGATATACTACTATGATATGAATATAGTCATATTTCAGAACTACATTATATCAAGTGCCAATCTGTTCCTGTATTTTACAGTGTCTCGTCCAAGGACTATAGAGTTCACATCATCCATATTAACAGTTCAGGAGTTGTGAATGCCATCCATCCAGTCATTAAGCATCAGCTGCGGATCAGTACGTGTGGAACTGATGGCTGTGATGATCAGATGTGATTTGACCGATCTGGTGAGCTGAGCTGGCGATTTCTGCCTGACTCCATCAATAATGCGGGAATGAATGCCACGGATCGTTGTGGAAGTGAAGCACGCTTGCAGAAGACCAGCATCAGCTTACATACCACAATACTTTCCATCCGCAGCTCAACCTCTCTCATTTTTCACCCTGCAAGAGCTTCATTTGATCTGGACGCGTGTAACGCATCCTAAAAGGAACTGAGAGGAACAAACACAAAAATATGGAATGTAATATAATGCAAACATGTCATCGAGAGATGGATCTGGGGAATGAGAAATGTATAGACAGTAAAGCATTGTGACACGGACGCAAGATTGATGACTTCAGTCCCATGTGACAAAAAAGAAAGAAAAAATTACTGTATATATATATATATAGAAATCCAAAATATTATAATATAATAAATACATAATCACATTTTTTGGGACTATTGTAAACATATATATATATATATATATATATATATATATATATATATATATATATATATATATATATATATATAAATAAAAAAGAAAATAAAAAAATGTATATATGTATAGTCAAAAAACATATTTGCTAAAATAGTTTTGAAATACATTTATGTAAATATATTCTCTACCTAATTTTTTTTGTGCCTTTTTAGATATTTTTTGAAAATCTATTTTAAAAATACAAATGTATATATGTGCATATATATGTGTATATGTATATGTATATATTTGTTATATATATTATTATATATATTGACAATTAAATCTTTTTTATATTTACATAACATCATACAGTGATTGTGTGTGTTGCTTTTTATAAATGTTAGCCAAAAATACCCCTATATAAGTCTAATAGAGTTCATGCTACATCTCTGTTTACTGGAGTTGAGTTTTATGAGTACGTTTTCTGAAAGCACTCTCAGCTTGCTGGCATTTTAACATCTTGTAAACTCTGAAATCTATTTTTGATGTCTTGTAAAATGGATGGATGTCCTTTGGCTCTGAGAACAGAATCACTCAGCCGTCAGGGGTTTCTATCGCTGCAGGGCACAGCTATAACTTTCACCTTATGATAAGAAAGACTCTTTTATATATAATCAAATGTAAGAATAGCTTTATTAATACAAGTTTGGATCGACACGAGGGTGAGTAAATGACAGCATTTCATTTTTGAGCGTACCGTCGCTTTAAGAGGAAACAGCTGAGATAAAGTTGATAATTTCTTATTTAATATTTAATGTAAGTGTCTTTAGATATTAAAGAGAAACCTCTGAGGAACAGCAGAGCTCTGTGTTAATGTGGCTTCATGTGGTTGAGATGGATGTCAGGACACAGTCTCCTCTGCTGTGCTTCATTAGCGTATTCCTGCATTATCAGATCCACTAAATGAACCATGGTTCTCTTATCAGGAGGATAAAGGTTTGTCCGTTCTTGTCAGATGCTGGAGCCCAGAGGTCGCTGGCTTCAGGGTCTGGTCGACTAATGGCTATGAAGCAGTTGTTAAGATCTCAGACTGACGACGGCTGTATTGACACGAGGTGCAGGCCGCTTAATCAAGCCGGACACTCTGTAATGAGCAGTAAACAGGATCTGTTTATCTGGACTGCCACTGATGGATGGAGAGCATCCCGTCGCCATGGAGACCGGGATTGCCGCGGTGCTGATGCAGGATTCCGGGTGAGGTGCAGGATGCTGATTGGACGGGATCAGGATTGAATTATTGTGCAAATTAAAATTCTTTTTGTTTGTTTTGAAAAGAGTAACCTGTCCTGAAACCTGTCAAGAACACGTAAAAGGCATATTTCAGACCAAAATCAGTTTTAAAATTTAATAAACATTATATCATATATCTTCTTTTTTATATACTTTTTTATATATCTTTTTTTCATAAATAAAACAATATATATTATGAAAATGAAAGTTTATGGCTGTTAAACATTTCCCCTCCATATAGTGTTTTATTCTAATTTCATGTGGCTCAAAATGACTTTTTTAAAGACTAATTAATTCGATTTGTACAAGAGTTTTGTTTTATAAGCAGATTTATTTTTTACTTGCTAAAGCATAAAACTTTATGAACTATATTATAATTTTTCCAATTTTTATTTAATTTCATTCATTCGTTTTTTATTTATTTATTTTTTGTTGTATTCATTTTATTTATTGCATGAAATTTATTTTTTAATTGATCACTTAATATGTATTATAATATTTTTTTATTATTAAATTGAATATATCTTTTATGTATATATCACTTAATATTTATTTATATCACCTAATATTTATTTATTTATTAAATGCATTTACAGTGCACAATTTATAGGTGATTTATTTCACTCAGATATGTACAGATGCTGTCTATAGATGAATAAAATAGTTGAATAACTACACAGTTACCAACACGAATACATCCATATTTATTCTGTGAAAATACAAAATAAAATCATGTACACTTTATTTACAGCTGTTTGTACATTATAATATATTGCATTTATATCTGCATGTATATCATGTTAAATACTCCAGCAGCACACAAGATGATCTCTCATTTCTCTTGGCATTCAACATATTAAAGCACATGATTCGCACTTAGTGCTTAAGACATTTTCATTTAAATACTTCTGCTTGTGTGAATCACTAAAATTATACATGTACTAATCAAACACCTTGAACAAATTCATGCCACTTTTCAGTCATCCAGTCTTTAAATATTGAACTTGGTTGCATGATTTTTGTTGTTTTTGATTTTAGGGTCACTGTTTTCGCTGGAGCGGGTCTTTTGCGGGTCCTTCCTCGAGTCCGGCTCTGCTGATCTCAGATCAGCTCTGTTAAGGCTCATGTGACGGCGCATATATAAATCAAGCACACGTTAAACCTGATCAGTTTAATATGCAACACTGGAATGACTGAAGAAGTGAACAGAAGCTCAAGGCAACAGATAAATGCATATAAAATGATTTACAGCACTTAGTTATTAACAGTAAAAAGCTCAGATTCAAAGCAAAGAGCTGAAGAAACACTGCACAAGCTGGAATGCATTTCATTGTTCCCAAAAGACGTTGAAGATCATACAGGCCATGAACTTTAACTTCCATCCTCACATCAGTAACACGAAGCTGATTAAACCTCACAATGCATTATTGAGGTACTGTAAAACCCAATACAATGCACAGTTATCAAAACAACAGATGCATATTTATTGCTACAGTGCATAATCATTGGTACGAGAACACGGCGAAGCTGCCATTAGATCCAGCTATAATCGTAGTTTATGTTTTCTAGCTTTGAAGGATTGGTTTCGGATTCTGTCGCCAATCCCGAGCCGGACCGAGGGAGGACCTGCGCCCGCTCTGTGCGACCTGTGACCTCTAACCAGACCAAACACTGATGCTCTTTGGCTGATTTCCCATCAATAATGACAACTTCATGCTGTAGAGTTAGAATAGAGTAATGCAAATCCAATGATGTGCCTGCTAACGGCTAGGAAAACTTCTTCATACATATTTAGCTCAGTTAGAGGAGAGTTCTGTCTTCTACAGTGCAGTACATTCTACGCTCATCTCTTCTATATTCATAACACTCTATTTAGCGATTCTGATTTATTCTGACTTATATGAAAATATGCTTTTCAAGTCATGGACAGTAAGGAAAACAATGCTTGATGCAGGTAATGAAATGCACACAGATTGTATGTGTGGCTCTCAATGATGAACAAAAATACAATATATATATATATATATATATATATATATAATCAATAAGGTATGGCAATGTTTTTTTCCCTTATTTACGTATCAAAATGCATTACAATCTGATTTTCACATCTGTATGCGATTACAAGAATCATTGCTTTATAAAACAGTCAAAACGTCATATTTTTTAACTGAAGCCATATTGTATCTGATCAAATTCTCATTCTCAGTGTTTAATATAACTATGTTATTATCATGCATTTAACCCTTTTAGATTAATAAAAAAAATGAAAATCATTAATTGAAATTTAAAATTAAGATAAAAAAGCTAAATATATTATTATCAATACTGATTAGAAGTCATCTGAATATATAATTGTATAGAATTTATAAGAATATATTATCTGAGAATTTCCAGTATTAACGTCACTGAAATAAATGTAATTTAAATTATTTTGACTTTGTAACTAACGATTGCTCAAAAACTTCTAATAAAACAACATTAATATTACTCTGAAAAGTTTTCAAACAAAGTCAATTCATTTTACTTGAATAAACTTTAAATTTCAGATTTTTTTTATTATCCTGCAATGGCTCATAGATCTAATTTCACTTAAATTTCATTTTGGAGGTTAGATGAGATTAAGGCAACTGATTTTAAGTCTTCAGGTTGAAGTGGAAATGTTTTCGTGTACATCCAAGACATTCAAAACGGGTTAAATGGCAGCAAAAATAAGTTTTGTGCAAATTATTGGCTGCGAGAATCATGAAACCATCAGAATTTCATCTTTATGATAAACAGTGTTGGTTCACCATTTGATCTTCAGCAGCAAAACCAGTTGAGAACCACTGAGCTCCATCTCTGATTGATTTCCAGTGAGGATTCAGTCTGTGTGTGGATGATGTCATCTCAAGGCTCCTCCTCCACTTCTCTGATTGGCTGGATGATGCTGCTGGTGGATTTGTACTGATTGATCTGATTGGCTGCGTGTGTGTTGGTGTGTTTGCTTTGCGTGTTTCTTGGGAAGCAGTTCTCGGGTTCATCTGTGTACCAGTTTTTATCTGCAGAATTTGACATAATTTACTGCACGCCTGAGGCTTGAGTTACACAAGTGAGTGAAAGCAAACGTTACATATGCAAGCTTTGTCTCATGCACTGAGGAGTTTTGAAATGTTTCAGTTCATAAGTACATGTTGCATTCAGAGCAGGGTTATTATCGATAACTAAAATAAAACCATAAAAATGTTTGTTACTTGAAATAAAATAAGCTATTGAAGTTCTAAGCAGCCATGCATTATAAATGTTTTCCTTTTTGTTTTCTCATTGTAACGACTTAATTGTGTCATTATTTCGACATAACCAAAATTGCTTTCTCGTTATAACGACT
Source organism: Carassius auratus (assembly GCF_003368295.1). Taxonomy (NCBI): domain Eukaryota; kingdom Metazoa; phylum Chordata; class Actinopteri; order Cypriniformes; family Cyprinidae; genus Carassius; species Carassius auratus. The sequence continues at coordinate 167,346 of NC_039279.1, read as the reverse complement.
TAATTTTCTCGTGATCTCGACAGAATCAAAGTTGCTTTCTCGTTATAACGACTTATTTTTCTCGGGATCTCGACATGACCAAAGTTGTTGTTCTCGTTATAACGACTTATTTTTCTTGTGATCTAGACATAACCAAAGTTGTTTTCTCATTATAACGACTTATTTTTCTTGTGATCTCAACATAATCAAAGTTGCTTTCTCGTTATAACGACTTTTTTCTCGGGATCTCGACATAACCAAAGTTCCTTTCTTATTATAATGACTTCATTTTCTCGTGATCTCGACATAACCAAAATTGCTTTCTCGTTATAACGACTTAATTTTCTCTGGATCTCGACATAACAAAAGTTGTTTTCTCATTATAACGACTTATTTTTCTCGTGATTTCGACATAACCAAAGTTGTTTTCTCGTTATAACGACTTAATTTTCTTAATTATTATTATTTAAATGCAAATATGTCATTTAACACTTAATATACCAGTAAATACAAGTTAATCAGTTAAAAACAAAAAGTCATAAGTGAAGTCATCAAGACGGGATATTTTGGTACAATTCAACAAATGTAATATTTGGTAAAAAAAAAAATACTAAAATAAAAAAGCAAGACAAACAAACAAACAAGCAGTTTCTCCAGCGACTTCACCAGAAAAGTTTCAGCGATATATTTTTGTATTTTTTATTAATTTATATATTGCTGTGTGTAAGACAGTTTTTTTCTTAATTATTATTTAAATGCAAAATAAGTTTTTCTTTTTTTGGTGAAGTCCAGATCATTTGTATTGTAAATAGATTTTTCAAATGATTTAGTTTTAATCATGCTCATAAATTTGGAAACCAAAACCATGCATACTACATAGTATGTAGACACGCGAGCGGAATCTCTACAGACGGATGCAATGGTAAAAGCATTCTCAATGTTAAGTAAGATCATAGATATCAAGAGATCAAGACAGCTACTGAACTAATGCAGAGCCCTGAATCCAGAGACGCATGCACGGCAGAGATGACCTTCAGCAAAACAACCAGAACGGCCCAAAGCTGCTTTGCTTTCAGTCAGAAAGCAAAGAATTAATGCTGGCATGATGGATTCAATGCACTTTTGAACTCATAACCATCTGAATTATGAGAGATGGTTGCAGTACTGACATGCATTTAGTTCCATACCTGAAACTGCTCTATTCGTCCTGGGCACACTTTAAAGACAGAGCAAATGAAGTAAGTTCAAACATCCTGATTTTCTCAGGAAACTCAGTCATCTTGTTTTCACACACAGACATGTATATTTATTTACATTTGTGCATAAGATTCAAATTTTGCAATTTACAAAAAAAAAAATATTTATTACAATTAAAATCATAAAATCAAAAATTATACTTAGTTGAAAAAAATAGTTATACATTTTTTTATAATTATAGAATAATTTAATAATTATAATAATTACTTTAAACTACTAAAATAATAAAATACAAACTAAAATTAAATTATAAAATAAAAATGCAATAATATTTGCAAATGTATTTGTAATTGAGTTTTAAAAAAGTTATACATTTATAAAAAAATATTAAATAATTACAAATTGATCATATTAATTAGATTAATTATAATTATTAATTAAAAACTAAAAATGTTAAAATTATCAAATTAAAATATGAAATTATTTACAAATGTAGATGTACTTTAGGTTTAAAATGTTTTATTTAAAAAAAAATTAAATAATCATATAATTATTATTATAATTACATTGAATAAAAGAATTAAAAAGAGAAATTGTGCAAAAATATTAAATAAAATTATAGATATATATAAACATCTATTAAATGCATTTGTATTTAAGTTTGGAAAATAATTGATAAATTCATAAAACAACAACAAAAGGTTAATAATTATAAATAATACAATTAAAATAAAAACATTTAAATAATAAAAAAAATTATTATCAGTGAAAATGAGGTGGATGGCAGATGCTCTAAGTGTTTTAAAACAAAAGACTTCACATCATCAATACAGAAAAAAAATACTTTTATTATGTTTAAGATATGGCATACACTAGTTCATTAGAATCATATAAGAAAAATCTCTTACACTTGATATTTAGAGAATCAAAACTTTGGTGTAAGTGTCTTACTATAGCAATGAAGGTGAATTAACCCGAAAGCAAACAAATGTCCTGCTTGCTTCTTTGCAAAAGCTCATCAAACAGCTTTATTCTTGCAGCATCGCAACCTTTTCAATTATGAAGTGAGTTGTACCAACCAAACAGGACATCAAGTTCAGTCCATTAGAGTTTAACAGCCTTAGCAATATGGAAAATATTTGTAATGGAAGATAAAACATTTGTCAAATGACTCTTTTCAAGCACAGAAACGTCTGCGGAAATCCCATTAACCCAGCATGAGGACTGGGGTGTTTCAATCAGTGTGTTTCCATTGGCTTCATTTCAGTTTGAGTTTCTAAATCACAATGAACCCGTCAGGAAGGAATGAGCGCTGACGATTAGCCTTTGTTTCACAGACGTCCAGCAGCGGCTCGTAAACGTGTCTTTTCGTGCGTATGCCATGCGTTTCTGTCAAGGCTGATGTGATTAAACTCTCAGTCATCTCAAGAAGGCAGTGAATGTGTGAAACATTTGAAAAATACTAACATTCTTTAGGAGCACATATATAATGATGTGTAAGTACAGTGAGTCCAAATGTCTGAGAAAACACATTTTTTTTGCAAAAATGTAAATAAAATCTAAAAAGTTATATTTTTTCAATAGTTCACTTATCTTATATTTTGTGACATTGACCGATACTGATTTTGTTCAATTACAATACATACTTTATCCATCGTGTTCTTTATATTTGGTGCATTTGTTTTACATTTTTTGCTTATTTTGAGTATTCGTTGCTCATTTATTTATTTATTCACAATTTAGCGAATTATACAGATTTGTAACAATTTCAAGCATCCATCCATCATTTGAGCCGTGAATCTAAATTTAAAAAAAAAAAAAATCATAATTCCAAAGAGGAATAAATAAACTCAAGTTGTGAATATAAATTAAACATTCAAAAAAAAAAAACTACATTAAAGTTTATTTATTTTTTCACAGTAATTTATATCAGAAAATTTAATTTCTTCTTTTATGAATTACTTATTTTATGTATCTGTGATTTATAAATTTGTACAAATTTTTCTCTATTGCTAAAATCCAGTTGTTGTTGTTTTTTTGTTTTGTTTTTTACATAATTTAAGTTGAAAAAATAATCATGAATTGCAAAAATAAATTCAAAATTATTTAAATTTTCACTGCAATTCATGTGATCGGAAAATGTCATATTAATTATTAATATTATAAATTAAAAAAATGCAAACATAAAATTTAATATATCTCCAGTACTTTATCCATTGTCCATGTCCTTTATATTTGATGCATTTGTTTTGTATTGTGTTATGTTTCTAGTGCGTATTGTTCATTTATTTTATGTTTTGAAATTGAATTAATTATATGGCTTTTTCTCTATTCCTTACAAATTGTTCCTCATATAAATCACAAATTGCAAAAAAAATAAAAATAAATCAAGTTTTTTTAAAAATTTCACTGAAATGTATAAGATATTTTAATAATATTTTTATTATTATTTTTTTTTGGGGGGGGGGGGTTGATTGAATTGTACAGATTTTTCTCTATTCCTAAAATCCACAAAACATTTGTTTTACATCATTTGCATTTTGTGAATCTAATTGTGAATCTAAAATGTATTTGCTCAGCAATTAAAAAATAAGTAAATCCAAATTGTAAAAAAAATAAATAATGCATTTTATTAAATTTTATTAAAAGTATTGTAATTTTTTTAATCAACTCAAAATGCAAGCCGTCAGATGTTTGGAGCCACTGTAGGTGGGTAACATGAGACAGCAGCTGTGTTATATGAGGAATACCAGGATGTAGAAGCACAGAGGCGTGATGCGATGATGAAACACACAAGCGTTTGTCAAAATGTAGGATTAAAGTGCAGTTAAAGTGCAAAATGGTAAAACTGATTCATTAACCCAACACAGTGTTACCCTTGTAAGACGTACTGATGCTCAACAAAACCATGGTTTGTGGTGTAAACGCCGGCCGGTGCTTTATACAGATTCAGCTTCTAGTTTGTTAAAGATGCTGTACGAAGTAAACATTTGATACGTGTAAAAAACTTAAGTCCGGGCTTTGTGTTTGTGAAACCGAAGTGTAAGGATATGTCGGTGATGTCAGGCATCACACACACACACACACACACACACACAAACGTGTGCACAGGCACAGCTCAACGCCACCGAGGAACGTCACAGAGGAACGTACTTCTGTTTGTCGCGCGGGTCTCGGCTCCGGCTGCGTCCCGGCCGGGCGGATGAGGGGATGGAGAGGGTGGACGGGCTCTTCTTGCTCGGGCAGTAGGTGGAGTGAGACGACAGGTTGGAGCGCGTCTGGCCGGCGTTGTGGTCGAACTGCATCAGGCAGAAGATCAGATCTGTAGGCACCAGCTCGAAGACGTACGGAGGATTCGTGATCACGTATCTGTCGCGAGAGAAACAAACGTACACAGCACTGAGAGAAAGTGAGAGTTTAATTTAACCTGAATATGGAAACGACACAGTTACAAACAATCTACTGAAAAGCTCAATTAGTGTTGCTATATATATACTGTATACACACACACACACATATAAAGAAATTAATACAACATTCAAGTATTAAAAGTTTGTTTACATTTTCAATACAATTTATATGATCAGAAAATGCTATATTATTTATTAATACTACTTATTGAGTTTCTCATATTTTTATTGACATAATATTTCAGATTATTCATTAATGCATTTTATTAACCATGACCTTTATATTTGATTATTTTTTTGTATTTTGAGCATGCATTGTTCGTTTATTTTATATATCTGCAATTGAGTGAATTATACAGGTTTTTCTCTATTCTAAAAAACATGTTTTACATCATTTAAAAAATTATATTTCAAATACTGTAAATGAAATAAACTTTTGATTTATCTGTGTATGTGTGTAAAATAAAATGCATCACAGTTTCCACAAAGATATCGTGCAGCACAACTGTGTTCAACACTGATAATAATCAGAAATGTTTCTTGAGCAGTTAATCATCATATTATTCATGATTTCTGAAGATCATGTGACACTGAAGACTGGAGGAATGATGCTGAAAATACAGCGGAGCATCACAGAAATAAATTACACTTTAACACAGATTCACACAGAAAAAGCTGCTTTAAATTGCAATTATATTTCACAATTTTACTGTATTTTTCATCAAATACACACAATTTGGGTGAGCAGAAGAGACTTTCAAAAACATTTTTAAAAAATTAAATCGCACCAACCCCAAACTGAGTCCCAAAGTAGATAAAACTAACCTGGTAAAGGTTAGTTTTAGCTCCTTTATATCAAATTTGAGCTTTTCTAAAGCTGGTCCACTCACCGTTTGTTGCACTGGCTGGGTGCTCCCAGATGTGCGTCTCTTAATCGGTAGATCCCAAAACACAACATGTTGTACGTCTTCAACGCTTTACAGAACAAATCACCATAACATCCCCCATCCTGAAAACACAAGCAGGCCTAAACATTATATGGTTTAAAGACATTTAATATAATAGATTCAAACAGTATAAGTATTTGACTCTCAGGCCTCCAAACTTTCAAGCGCTGTTGTGTGTATATATATATATATTTTTGTGTGTGTGTGTATTTATTTACATTTTTAATAAAATACATGTTTTCCAAAACATGCTTTACTCTTAAACTGAGAAAATCAAAGTCATATATAAAAAAAAAGTTGTGTTCCAAATTTGAGGTTGATATCGCTAAAAATTAGCTTTCAGTAAGATTTAATTCCCATTTATTTCCAACGTGGTCATTTATGACTGCGAACACTACAGTTAGGGGTTTTTTTCAGGATCATTTAAATTATATTGATCATTTGTGTGTGTGTGTTAGTGTGTGTGTGTGTGTGTGTGTGTGTGTTAGCAAAAACTTAAACTTGTTTCGTACCATTCCAATGATGTCAAAAAAGAAAAATAGGGAACAATTTTCAGTAAAAAATGGTTAATGGTGAGTTAAAGTTCTTGCTACTTGCTTTGAAAACGCGCACACTCACACACACACACACACACACACACAAAATAATAGAAAGTGAATTACACTTAGTAGAAACATCTGGTACTGCATTCAAACAAAATTTTACTGAAAGTAAGAAAAAAATTCACGATATCAAGTTCAAATTCGGATCACAACTTGTTTAGTTATATGGCTTTGATTTTCTCAATTTTACAGTAAAACATATTTCAGAAAATAAATGTTTCATATAAAAGTTTACATTTTCATAATAAACAAAAACTTCTATAACTTTTTTATAGTTCCACTTTTATAATCTGTGTCTCCTTGACTTAAATCTGTGCTCCAGAGCATTCAAGATGTTCACATTTAAATTGGAGTTCGGTTACGAGTTCAAGTCGGAAATTTCATTTTCAGGTCTATGCTCAAAAAGTGGTTAATAAGTATAATAAATAGATCTGAACTATTCCATTTAGTGCCATAAATTCCTCTACAAACTAAAATATAGATGTTTTACGATCTGAAATTGAGCATTTTTTGGGCACCGCGCGAGCAGCTCCAGAGGGTTAGACTTGACTAATATGAAGGAGCCGCAGATGTGGGCCTCACCCCGAGATCAGCGAAGGGTCCGTCGTAAAGCGCCAGCTGTGCGACGCGGCATCGGTCTCTGTTGGCCAGTGTCTGCGGTGTGCTGTATCCTCCACGCAGTGCGTTCTCCTCCGCCAGCAGACCCTCCAGCTCCGGCGTCGCTCCACCGGTCACCAGTGTCCGGATCAGGGTCAGAATATTGTCATTGAAGTACGTCTGAGAGAGACGGAGAGGAGTGTTACAGGTGAGGGACGGTGCTGAGACCTGACGCGGCTGGGTTTGGGTTCACTTACGGCACTCATTAATGAATCCAGCACACTGACGGCGAACGCTGTCCCACAGGCGAACGGCTGCGTGAGGTACAGCTCCGTGTCGGGGTCATCGTCATCATCCTGGTCCAGAAACTGGACGTTTGAGTCGTTCACTGCAGACACACACACACACGGTTTGTAAGGAATGTGTTTCACTTAACGAGTTTTAGTAAAGAATATTCGCAGAAAATAACAGGACAATACAGGGTCAAAAATTAACACTTTCAGCAGCAAACGAGGGACTTTTTTAATTTTTAAGTTTATTAAGATGAAGTTTGTTCTTCAGGCCTTTAAGCAGAAATGGAATGGGATGATATGTATTAATGGGTCTTTCTGATAAAACATGAAAAAGCTGAGCAATTATAGTTACTTAAAACAAAACAAAACAAAAATAATGTAATAAACTTGAAATAAAAAAAAAAAATAACAAACATGTTTAATTTTAGCTAGTTTCCAAAAGCAACATTTCGCAATTTCATTCAGCTTAACATGATGTACAAAAATAGCTAAAGGTAAAACTGAAATAAAACATTATAAAAACTATATAGACATATTTAAAAAAAAAAGAAAAAAAACTGAAAATAGTAAATATTACAACCAATGCAAAACCTTAATAAGAAAAAATAAATATCACAAAATAACACTTTTAATGAGTTACATTTATAAAATGTGTTGCACTGCCTTAAATTTGCTTTGAATAAATAAATAAAAAATGTAAAAATGCAACGTCAAAACAGGCTTTGGCAAATTGGTAAATTTGCAGTCATATTTTCAGATGCAACACGTGATTGTTGTAACATTGTAAATTGTAGAACTATAATTACTAAAATAAAAAAAGATATAATAAAACTAAAGATCCATATATATATATATATATATATATATATATATATATATATATATATATATATATATATATATATATATATATATATTAGTGCTGTCAATCGATTAATCAAACTTTACTAATTAGTTGCACATTTTATTCTGAAATTCATTTTGATTAATCCCACCGAATATGAACGTTTTTAAATATACTTTAATATTGCAATAATTTCACATTCAAGTTTCAAAATAATGTAGAAACAACATAAAGAAAATATATATTTTTTTTTTAAATATATTTGTTTGGTGGCATCCTTTTTTATGTCTGAAGGTTAGTATCACTTGAGATTTTGAGATATATATACATTATCTGAAAGTTGAATAAATAAGCTTTCCATTGATTTATTAGGATCCAAAAATATTTGGCCGAGATGCAACTATTTCAAAATCTGGAATCTGAGGGTGCAAAAAAAAAATCTAAATACTAAAAAAAAAAAAAAAAAGACTTTAGACTTGTCCAAATGAATTCTTAGCAGTGCATATTACTAATCAAAAATTACGTTTTGATATATTTATGGTAGGAAATTTACAAAATATCTTCATGGAACATTATCTTTACTTAATATCCTAATGATTTTTGGCATTAAAGAAACTTTTATAATTTTTACCCATACAATGTTTTTTTTTTTTTTTTTTTGGCTATGGCTATGGCTACAAATATACCCCAGAGACTTAAACTCCTTACTTAGCCGAAACTGTGCTGGTTTGTGTGGGTCTCCTCCAGTTTCCCCTTTGTTTTGCTCTGACCCTAGTTACCTGTGATTAGCCTGTCAATGTGTCACTCAGAAAATAACAGGCCAATCAGAAGAGAGGCTCATGAATATTAATTAGACAAGCTAAAATCTACCTGTTCTTAGCAGACTGCCTGAGAAAGGAGCTGGAAAAATATAATGAGATGGTTTTTGGTAATTATACCGTGAATATACATTCTCAAGGACATCAAACCCTAAAATAAAACTCAAGAAATGTGTACAATATGGGACCTTTTTAAAGTAATAAAACTAACAAAAACAAAAAATTACATAGAAATCTAAAAATAAAAAACTATTCCAGACACAAAAAAAATATAATAATAATGCAAAGGGCAGTTTCATTGTCAGTAAAAAACATTTATGGCTAGAAATTACTTAAATTAAAATAGAAACAATTAAACTAATTCAAAACAATAAATAAAAACAATTCAAAGTGTAGTTTCATGGTCAGTGAAAAACATTTATGGCCAGAAAATGTTTGGCAGAAGTGGCAAGAAGTTAATTTCGGACCCTGAGTCTTTGTGTGTCCTGTCCGAGACACGTAACGGAGTGACAGCTCATTTCTGAACACACGACAGATTCGATCGGTTTGACAGGAAACATCGCTGTGTCTCGCCACACAGAAACACACGGGATTCACAGCATGCTGCAGAAACGCTCATGCTAACAGTGAAAACACCAGAGAGGAACAGAAGAAGAGCTCCAGGAACACAGTCCAGAGGATGAGAAACCAGTCAGCTCTTCTTACCCAGCTCCGTTATCATCGGGATGTTGTTCCCGCTGCTCTTGTCCTGGCTCAGAGAAACCAGGGGCAGCACCTTGTCTGTTTTAGCTAGCAGCATAAAACAAGCAGTTACCAAAACCACCCGTCACCGCAGCAAACGATTACCGTATTTTCCAGACTATAAGTCACACTTTTTTTCATAGTTTGGCTGGTCCTGCGACTTATAGTCAGGTGCGACTTATTTATCAAAATTAATTTGACATGAACCAAGAGAAATGAACCAAGAGAAAACATTACCGTCTCCAGCCGCCAGAGGGCGCTCTATGCTGCTCAGTTCTCCTGTAGTCTACACTGAAAACATAGAGCGCCCTCTCGTGGCTGTAGACGGTAATGTGAACTCTTGGTTCTTGGTTCTAAATAAATGTGACTTATAGTCAATTGTGACTTATACATGTTTTTTTCCTCATCATGACGTATTTTTGAACTGATGCGACTTATACTCAGGTGCAACTCATAGTCCGAAAAATACGGTAGTTCTTGTGCACTTTACAACTAAACCCTGAAACTAGCTTCAAAATGATTTCAGCTACTGTTACTAAAACAGCCGTTTACGCTCAAATGTTTTGAGGTCACTATTTTTAATAATAAGGTTCCACTTTAGTTAACTAATAAACTTTAAATATTTTAAAGCATTTATTTTCGTTAATTTCAACATTTAGTAATAATAATTATTAAAATCACAAGAATTTGTTAATATTATTTAACTGAGCTGACATGAACTATTAACAATGAACAGTTGTATTTTTATTAACTAATATCAGCTTTATTATATTTAAGTAAAACCACTAAACTGTATTTCAAGTGATGAAAGATTTAACTTGAAATCAAATTAAACCAAAAAAAATTATTTTTCATCACGTTTATTTTTATTTATATTTAAATATATAATATTTATATTTAATATTTAAATTAAGTTAAATAAAATAATTAAATAGTTTATTAAATCGAATTAACCTTTACAGACATATTAAAAAAACTAATAAAAATATAAAAAACACAAAAAAATTACAAAAACTAAAAAATGTAAAATATTGATTAAAAATTACAATAGTAGCTCAATGATACTAAAATAATACCTAAACTAACAAAGACAAATAAATACTGTAAAGAAATCATTGAATTAACGAACATTAACTAATGGGACTTTACTGTGAAGCTATTTTTATGTTTTTGGAAGAAGTTTCTTCTGCTCACCAAGTCTGCATTTATTTGATTAAAAATACAGTAAAAACAGAAATATTGTGAAATATTATTATAATTTAAAACAGCTTTTTTCTAGGTTAATATCTATTAAACTGTGATCTTCTGTTATGCACAGCTGTATTTTACTCCAGTCTTCAGTGTCACACGATCTTCAGAAATCATGAAAATATGATGATTTACTGATCAACAAACATTTCTGATTAATATCAATGTTGAATATAGTTGTGATGCATTTTATCTGTCAGGATTCACAGATGAAATCGAACACCATTTACTTGAAATAGAAATCTTTTATGACATTCTAAATGTCTTTACTGTAACTTTAGATCAATTTCATGCGCCCTTGCTGAATAAAAGTATTAATTTGTGCTTAAATGTGAGTGTAGCATGAAATTCACCGAGCTCTGTGATGATGGGAATGTTAGCTCCGGTGGTTATGGACATCTGCCGCACCAATCCGTGTACGGGACTGTTCTCTGGAGACGAGCGATCCATTCCTGGAGGAGTGAAACCTGCAGCACAACACAAAAACACATGAACGTTTCAGACACTTCCCCAGCTCCAATTTTTGACCTTCTCAAGAAAGATGAACATTAATAGCGATGAATGCTAAAATATTAAATGTCATGGATGAATATTTACTGGGTAATCCACTTTAGAGGAAGATCAAAATGGCATTTCCACCTGAGATTTGGAGCCAGTTAACAATCGTTGTTGCATTATATGCCAATGGTGGCCAATCAAAAATGGGGGAAAAAGAACAAGTTTCAAGCTTTTTTCTTAAGTTTGCAGGCCTGTAATTCAAGAAGTATTAAATATATCTTAACGCCCTTTTAGATTTTGGGCCTGAACAAACTTTTCTTTTGGTATCTTCATTTTTTTTAGGCTTATATGTTTCGGTTCCATAGATATTAAAATCTGAATTTGGCTCCAAAAGTAAATTGGACACATTTTCAGTGGTCAAAAACAAAAAAATTAAAGTTGATCACTTTACAAAAATATGATGTTTATTGAATTTAAAGTGTAAAGTCTGAAGTATAAATGAACGTTCTTTTCATCTATTAAAACAATTGTATAGAATATCCATGAATGCGTGCCATATAATTAAACCAAATTACTCAGGGAGCCACATTGAAATCCCTGTATCTCTAAGAAATGAAGCATAGAGGGCCTTAAAAATTATTATATAACAAGAAATGTTTATTATTAACTACAATCTAAAAGGATATTAAGATATGTTTAAGACTTATTGAGTTACAGGCCTGCAAACTTCAGGAAAAAAACAAAAGAAGTGCCTTTTCCTCATGTTTGAACGGTCACCATTGGAATATAACACAGCACAGATTCCTAAAGTCAACAGATTTTACTAACAGAGCAACCAATCTCTGGGTAGAAATAGTAAAATGATGCTACGGTCTTTCTGAAGTCATTTACACCCCCCTGTAATTTGGCTTTGAATGTTTCTTTCAACACTGTCTTTACCTTGAGAGTTGGCCTGCAGGAGTCCAATACTGTCATCAAACTGCATGGACTTGATGTTGAGGGACGCCAGAATACACTCCTTATCCTGCAGAGAGGCGTCGTCGATGTTGTTCTGATTGGCCGAGAGGATGACGCACATGTCACACAGGTTGATGTTGACGGCTCTCAGATCGGCCCGACTCAGTGGAGTCCCCTGAACAGGAGACACACGTCAGAAACGCACCATGGGTTGAACAGACAGACAGACAGACAGACGTCCGCTCACGGGTAAGATGGAGATTTTGGGGAAGTTGTGTAGCGTCTCCCACTCTCTCTTCAGATACTCCAGAGAGCCCACGAACACGATGGGCTTCAGCTCGTGATAGTGGAAGTTACTGGCTCTCAGAGGCATCACCAGGTTACGCAGACCAATCAGAGCCGACTTCACATCGCCAAAAATACACACCACCACGTGACCGCTCAGAACCGTCATGGCCGCCTCGCTGCGAGTCTGAGAGAGAAATACAGACCAGAGAACTGACCACAGACACTAGTTACTGTTAACCACAACTAAACTAAACTAAACTAAAATGATTACGCACTCTACTACATTTACTGAAATAAAATAAATGTTAACTGAAATAAAATGTTGAAAACTTTCAGTGTGATGACAGTATATATATATATATTTATATAGCAAACATTCCTATCATCACAGAGCTCTGTGAGTTTTTACAAGTTATATAGAAATAATTATTTTAATTTTAAGTTGATGTAATAAAATTACTAAAACTAAAAATGATCAAGCAAAAACTGATTTTTTTAAAAATATAACAATAATAATAATAATTCATCTAACATTAGTTAACTAAAGAATATACATTTGTTAAAAGAAAAAGTAATAAAACTGGCAAAAACATATATACTTCGGTTCTAAAAGGCACATTTTCAAATTTTAATTTTATTTAAGATGAAAAATTTAAATAACAACTAAAAATGGAATAAAAAAACAGATACTGTACAGACAAAAACTATTTTCTGAAACTACTTTCAGTTATACTTTAAGTAAATATTTCAGTAATCAAATTAATATTTTTCGTTTTGTTTAGTTTAAGTTGAATATTTAAAATGACTAAAACTACAGTTAAAAACAATGAAAGTAAAACTGAAATAAATCATAAAAATAATAAATATTTAAAAGTAATAAAACTGACAAAATAACTAAAACTACTTTAAGTTTTACTTTATTTCAGTGATTTTATGTTTGGTTTAAGGACTACAATTACTGAAACTAAAACTGAAATAAAAATAAAAAATTTGATTGGAAAAAAAAGTAATAAAACTAAAAAAAACACACAAAAACCCTATTTCAGATAAATGCCAAGGCAATCAAATTACTCAAACTAATTAAATATTTATAAAAAAAAAAATAAATAAATATATATATATATATATATATTATAAAAAATTACAAACATATTTGACAAAATTAAAATAAAAGCCGAAAATATATAAATCTAAAGAAATTAAAATAACTACTGTAACACTATATATAAAATATGATCCTATAACTTCAGTTCTGTTGAATGTCTCTTACCAGCATGACCTTCTCTATGTCTTTTGATGGGCACCAGTGAAACATTCCTGTCGAATCATATCTCTTTATGTTCTCATCCATTGTTTCCATTTGATCGTGACCTGGGACCAACAACGGGTCGTGCCTGAAACAAACAAACCACAAAAACCAGGAAAAACTTGAGCTGGCCAAATGCATGCTCCTCTTCTATCGACAACGAGATCAATGACACGCATCAGACTTCATACATCAGACATTTGCAGGGAATGAAGTGGATGCTGGGAAGCAGGGCTGCTGTTACAGGACGTGATTGAGAGCAGGGTCTCAGGGACGTTTGATTGGACTATTAGAGGGGTGAAGGTTTCAGCATCCTGTCGAAGAGCGTTTCCATCCGTCAACCGGAGCTGCTGTTATGACTTTATTCTACATCATTAGGTCATTAGAGGCTGAGCTGAGCTCCAGACGCTCTCCTCACTTGCTCCTGCTCTCTGTCCATCAAATTTAATGTGTGCCATGACAGAAAACCACATGATCAGCATCACACCTGACGCCTGCTGTCAGAGCAAACCCCAGAAACACGCTACTGTACCGCATTACATCACAAACACACCTGGGCATTAATGGGTTAATCTCAAGACATCTGTCAAGAACATGTCTCAAGAGCCACGCTTCGCCTTCAAATACAATTTAAAATGACATTTAAAAAAAATGCATTTCATATGCATACAGAAGATTATTTTTAATAAATTATTTTAGAACTACTTTTTTATTCTAATAATTTTTTTAATTACATTATAATCAATGTTTAGAAATTTTCAATAAATTTTCAATTATATTTTTACATATTTTTTTTTTTTTTACAATTTATAGTAATATAGCATACAAATAAATAAATAAAAATTACTTCATCAGGAAATACTAAAACAATCTGTGACCTTGGTAACAACAAACGGTTACCACAGTAACTATTTTTTATTGCATTCATATTTTAAATTTTCATTTTGAAATGTTTTAAAATTAACGTAAAAATAACTGTCAAATCTTTTATGCAAAATCTTTACAGATTTATGAAGAATAATAATGTCAAGTAATATCTAGTAACTGAACAAGTCTAATTAATAAAGGAATGATTTTGTTGCTGCAGTATAAACAAGGTTATATTGTATTGCAGCATATATATATATATATATATATATATATATATATATATATATATATATATATATATATATATATTTAAATGTCATTCAGATTTTATTTCTCATTTAAAAATGACAAAATAATGTCACAATGTGGGATGCAATGCAATAATTATACAAATAAAAAAAGTAAGAAAAAAAAGCAATCTTTATATGATTCCCATTTGTCTGACTTGCAAGTGAAATGTGAGCAGGACGTGTTTTGGAGGCGCTCCGGATGAATGTGATCTGCTGTGTGTAGGTGAGTTTTATCAGACTGGACTCGATCAGCTCCTCACTTCATGAAGACTCAATCTCTCAGACTGAAACTAGGGTTAGTGTTTCAGCAAACAGCCGTGTGCTCTCTATCTGATCCTCTCAGGGGCTTGATCCGTCCTCGCCAGCACAAAATCAATATCTGCCCGATCGGCTCATAACACTCAGGAAAGAGTGAGTGTGTCTCATCTGGGTCCTGTAGCAGCAGGTGGATCAGACCAGACACACTCACACACACACACACACTCACACTCACACACACACACACACACACACACACACACACACACACACACACACTCACACACACACACACACACACACACACACACACACACACACACACACACACACACACACTCACACACACACACACACACACACACACACTCACACTCACACACACACACACGCACGCGCACGCACACACACACTCACACACACACACACACACACACTCACACACACATTCACACACTCACACACACACACACACACACACACCACACACAAACACACTCACGCACACACACACACACTCACGCACACACACACTCACGCACACACACACACACACACGCACGCACGCACACTCACACAGACACACTCACACACACACACTCACACGCACGCACACACATACACACACACACATACACACACACACACACACACACACACACTCACACTCACACTCACACACACACACACACACACACACACACTCACACTCACACTCACACTCTCTCTAACACACACTCTCTCTCACACACACTCACACACACACATACAAACTAACTTATATACTGTATCTACTGTAAACTGTAAATATAAAGCCATTTTTAATTGAACTGAATACTGTATATCACATCTGGCAATATAGCTAATAAAATGGATAATATAGATATAAATGTGCAATCAATTTATACAAATAATTTAAATAATTATAATTTAAATTATAATAAAATAAAATATATTTATTTAATTCTGTGTGTTTAAAAGAATTAAGATACCAATAAAATCTAATAAAATATAAATGCACACGTGTATATATATATATATATATATATATATATATATATATATATATATATATATATATATATATATATATATATATATATATATATAGACGGTTTCATCGGTCGCACGCGCCTGGACCTAAGTTAACTTCCGGTCTGTGTTGTGTATATCGGTCTGGCTGCGGCGGTGCCATCTACAAACGCAGTTAAAGGCAAGGTGAGGAGTAGACTGAAGTTGGGCTCAGGTGGTTGTGCTGCGGGATGTGTTTCCCATACATTTATTTATTTTTGGAGACAATTTTTAAACTGATCGATTTTCAAAAAGGCTTCGTTAAATAAACATGAGTAACGTAACGTTACATAACACACTATACGTTTAATAATAATAATTCCTTACATTTATGTTTAAATATCAAAACGAGGCACGTGTGTTTTTATATCGCTGTATTTCTGAAAGAAGACGTGCATGTTATATGCGTGATAAAGCAGCGTGTGAGCGTACCAGCTCTGCTTTGTTTACAGCTGTTACTGGGGAAACCTCTATTTCTAGCGCTTTATGTCTATGCTTTAAAACATCTCCTGCAGGCAAATAATGAATTAGCATTTTCATTAAGTCCGCCTGATCCACACAGAAAACACATTTTGTTTGTTATCAAAAAATATCTACTCTAGAGGGACTTGGCTGTTGTTATTGATTCTATTTGGAGTCTACCGGAAGTTAAGTTAGGTCCACAAAAGCGCTCACGCGCATTAACGTTTGTTTATGTTGATGCCGTTGAAACTGTCTATATATATATATATATATGTATATATATGTATATATATGTATATATATATATATATATATATATATATATATATATATATATACGTGCATAGATACAAGACATTACATCTAAATACATATTTTAGATAAAATACATTTATGAGTATTTTTTTCCCTCTAAATCTCACTTGTTTTAATTACTGCCCATATAATATGAAGTATTATTCATTTGATTCTCATTCCATCATTGTGTATTAATGGCTTTTATTAATTCACTAGCAGCTCTTTCATCAGTCAAAATCAATAAATGGATCTGTAATTCTGGCGGACAGGATAAGAGGCAGGTAACGGGAGTTGGGCGACTCAGACCGAGCGCAGCCTCTGATTGGCTGCAGCTGTGGGTCGTGTCACCCGTTTAGTGAGCGCGACAGAGGATAGAGATGCTAAATGAGAAGGGGTTTCTCATGCAAAACTCACTACTATGAGCAACATCGCATTATTTCTGTGCTCTTACCTGATGACTTTGGGCGAGCATGTGGGCGACGTTCTCATCCCTCCGTTACGCTGTTTTTTCTTGGGCGACAGAGCCGACTGCTGCTCCTCCTCCACTACTGAAACACCAGCCACAGTTTGAGATGCAACCAAACTACATGTGTCACCAAACAGCAGTCACAAAACATGAATACACTTCATAACATAGGATCAGACAGATGTGAGAAACATACAGAAGGGATGAGACACAGGGAGGGAGAAAGAGAGAGGGAATTCTGGGTAAAGTTTGACTAACTCTTCTCATTCCGACCAATGCCGTTAATACATTTCTGGTAAACTTTACTTGAAGATTGTGTATTATGCAGGTATTGCGATGCATTGTATCTTTTCATAAATAATTGTAGCTAAAATTAAAATGCATTATAATATCTGCAGATTCCATGATGGACGTGTTTTAATGCATGACACTTTTGAAAGTTGTAACAATCAATAGTTATTTATTATAATGTGGTTGCAATTATTCAAGACATTATACAATGCATTTACATTTCAAGGCATAATTTTTAATATTTGTAAAAAAAAATAATAATAATGTATTAATGCATTAGGCTTCCAGTGAAGTTTCACCATATTGCTTAGATGCTAAGAAACTGTACTTTGCATTCCTTCATTAAAAATGTGCAGTTACATTTTTCTTAAAAACGTATACAACTTGACTTTATTTTAGCGTCACTATTAACTGAAAACTACAAAAAAAAAAAGTAGATTTGCAACAAAATATATAAAATTTTATGATGCATTTTTCAACATTTTAAAAATGTATGAATTTTATTAAGGTATAATCATATAATTATGTTCCACATATTTTCAATTTCAACTTCAACTTATTATTTTTTTGTGTACATTTTCCAGGTTGAAGCATTACACTATAAAAAAAATATATATATATATAAACTGATTTTGTTTTATTAATTAATGCAATATTATTGAAGGCCTGAACTGCAAAATTGAATTCATGGTGGGGAAAAATAGTGTCCTTTTTTTCTTTTTCCTCCCAAAAAATAAAAACAAATTATTTTTTTTGTATTTTTTATTTTACTCAAACATTTTGTCTCATTTAAATTTTTTCCTCTCATTAAAAACTTATAAAGTTTTTCGAAGAGAGAGAAAAAAAATCTTAGCACTCTAAGACACTATTTTTTCTACCTTCTTCTACAATTTTGTTGTAGAGTTTTATTCACGCTTGCGGTTCAGGATGGTTTGTTTAGTATTTTTGAACTCCATTAGTCCTCATGCATTTCCCACAGTAGCAGGCCGAGTCTTACAGAGCGTGTGCGAGCCGATGGTGGAGCTGGAGCCGTGGCTGGAATGATATCTGTATCTAACAGGCAGACTACAGGCTCGATGCAGGCGGGTGGCATCAGCGCTGCTGCTCTGATACAGCTCTCTGGAGCTGGCCAGACTCAGTCTGTGCAGGTATAAGGCAGCCGGAGACAGTAGACTGTCTTTACGGTTATTTACTAAAGGCACTGACACACGGACACCCGGGACAGCAGGAGGCGCTCTCACTGCACACTGAACTCGCATTAGGCTGGGTTTGGGATTCTGGGGCAGGAATGTTGGATTGATCTCATCATTTACTGTCAGATAAGAAACATACATAATCAGGCAGTGGACAGAATCAGCCAAATCTGTAAATTAAAATAGCATTCATTTCATTGGACATTTTTGCTGTCCTTAACATATGAATAATACACTTTAGTGTATTTTGGAAATTATTTTTCCAAAAAGTGTTTTTTTTATTTTATGGAAAATATTTTTAATATTATTTTCATCTCGACCAACAACTTTAATATTAAGGTGATGTAATACAATTTAAAGTGCTGTTAAATTGTTTTGAAATCTATTATTATAATATATATATATATATATATATATTAAAACATTTATTATTTTTTATTAAATATATTTTACATATTTTATAATAATTGTATTTGATTTTTATATATTTTTAAATAGAAATAAATCCATTCCATTGGTTTTAATATTGATTTCTTTTTTTTAACAATTATATAGAAAAAAATATTGAATTATATATTGATTAATTGTTGATCCTCCACAGTCACCAAGACAGGTGCAATTTCTCAGGATCCTTATTACAGTAATATCTGTCAGGTTTTAGTGATATTTTATGCATAATACTTCTAAACTAAAATTCCAGACAGCACCATTAAATGTGATATTTTGCATCGTTTAACATGAAAAAAACAACAACTTCACAAATGTTTTGAAAACAAAACCAAACGAAAGCTAAAGCAGTAAAATCTAAACAGTTTCTAAAGTTAAAGCATCACATAATCAGAACTGCAGTGCAATAGCTCCATCTAGTGTTTAATGAGAGCAAGTGTCTGTAGTGCTTCATGATATTCAGATACAATAACATACACAGACTGCAAAAAGTATTTGGACATTTACAACTTGTGTAAGCTGACTTCATACAGCCTCTTATTATTAATGAGCAACGAGCAAAAAAGTTATTTCTCAATATTTTGAATGACGCTTGCTTTGATATATTAACTGATGGAATTACATCTTTATCTTAGTCTTAGTTGTCCAAATCATTTTTGGGGGTCTCTGTATATAATCCCTCTGCACCTTAATTTTCACACATATATCAGACCAAATCACTTTAAATGTTTGTAATCACTGAAGTTTGGATGAGCAGGACATGAAGAGAAACATGAAGGAAGTGACAAAGAAACAGCAGAAGGTTAACAAACAAATGAGTAAGAATTAAAAGTAAAAAAAAAGACTTACTTGATTTGATGTATCCATTATAGTTACTTTTAGCTAAGAAAATGCAAAGACAAAAAGAGGTTAAAGTATGACACATGGATCAATTAAATGATGAACCAGTGAGAAAGAAAGTGGAAATAAATGGCTATAAATAATTTTCTCCTAGCCTGACTAGTCTCCTAGCCTGACCAGCCGACCCAAAGTTCCCCTAAAATCATCAAACCACACCAATCTGACCAGCTTGGCCAGGCTGGGACACCAGATAATTACCATTGGCTGGTATAAGCGTTTACATACCAACACTTTCAAACTCCAATACGAATGAAATAAACTGTGTGTATTTACAACACATAATTATCCTATGTAGCATATATCCATTTTCCTAGAAGTGTGGTAATGCCAATCACCATATACAACATCTAGATTATTAGCATAAAACACAGCACAAACGTTGCTTAAAAGAGACGTTTAGATAAAGACCACTGTGCATAGCCGAATGTAAACTTAAACATTATAATGAAGATTCAATGAATCATTTAACTACTAAACTGCATCATTAAAGTTCACACAAATAGCATGCAGGAGACCAAGTCTACCACACAGATACATTCATGGACTTACAGCAGTATTCACCACATCAGATGCCACCACTACATGGCACTGCACCAGCCAGATGGCACATACACAGGTAGCGGGCACAGATGACTACACGGGCACTTGGCACGGGTGCCACAGGGGAGGCGTTCACTTACACGAGCGTAAAGTGGTCGTGTTATCATACAGAGACACGGGAGAGAAGGGGAAGCCACGTTGCAGAACCTCCATGTTACTAGCCACACTGTCTGACATGCACGAGCAGCCATGTTCTGCCCCACCGCAAGCTACACAACATGCCAGACGCATTCTCTTGTAGGCAGACTTCTTGGCTGGGGTCATGAGGTGGATGAGGGGAGAGGAGGAGGAGAAGCATGTTAATGGATGGGAGCATTATTTCACTAACAGAAGCTGGACATCTGGAAACTACAACGGGCCAAGTATAGAGCCCTGAGGAACACCTTCCGAAAAACATGTTTGTTATCAAGTTATATACGATTCTGTTATATAGTAAAATGTGTTGTATTTTTCAAAAACAAAATACAAGTTCAAATGGCTCTAATGCTGTTTTAATTATTTTTTATATTCTTGGAAATACTGTATTTTAGAGATGCAAGTAAAGCATGGAAATGCATGGAGGTGAATGAAAAAAATATATCAGCATGTCCTGCCATGGTATATAAAATACAAGATTATTTGTGCCCCATAAATTATACAAAACACAACATTTACCTCATAAATTACACAAACTTGTATTCTTTAAATTTAATAAACATATGGGGTGATATCTAGACTCAAAACAGAAAAATCCTCAGAAAAGCCCAAGTGCTGTTAGAAGCCTGTTAGAACAGTGAAAAGTCGAGCTGTCTCCTGTTGATGATGTGATGGAGGACAGTGGGTTGATGGAGGATGTAGTTTTACATTCACACATGCAGCAGGCTACAGTAGAAATCTGCATTTACAGGTGAAGGCAGTCATTACTCACAATACAACACTATCAAAGGGTGAGGGAAATGATCACAGATCCAGGGCAGCGAGAGAAAGGAAGAATGTGAAATGTGTCAATTACTAACTAAATGTTTTGATGTTTTTTAAAAGTACCAGGTGGAGGTAAAAGCCAAAAAGGTTGATAATGTGGCCAAGCGGCGCAGTGATATTGATAAAACAGCCTTGGTAGACATGTCATTCACAAACTTCTCCACACGTGAATTCTTGAGAGTTCTTGTTACATATCTAAATCAGTATTTGCTAGCTGTGGGAAAAATTGTGGTAAAGTGCAATGTAAAACCTTCACAACAAATCCAGTATAATGATTACTGATCCCACAATATCCTATGTGAAATCATTTAATACATGTTATAATATAAAAAGTGTATTTATTAGGCAATCTGAAATGTGATACGAAATACATTCAATCAAATCTGTAAAAATAATAATATTTATGAAAAAATGTGAATTTAAGACAATTATTAATAAATGTTCTCATGGTAACTTACTCCGTTTGCATCCACACTTTTTGATCCGTTTTGGGTCTGTAATGTCATCATGACAAGCTTTACAGTAGAAAAGTGCCCTAGTGGAAAAATGTGATCTTATTCAAATCATCCACACAACATACCTTATGACTGATATGATGACAATCTATTGCTGGATATGTAGAGAACAGCACAACAAAATCTCTTTGACTTCCTCACCTCTTCACCTCTTTGGCATCACTGGCGATGAAGAAGCCCAGCGTTCCTTCCTGCATCTTCACATGATTGCCTGGGTTAATTAGCGTGCTGTGAAACACAAACAACACTCACAATCCACCGAATGTGTTCGGTAACCCCTCCAAATAATCATTTCTGCACTTATGGAGACGAGACAGCTCATGCCATGACGTGGACACAAGTTTAAAAATGAATCATAAATCTGTGTAAACCATCAAACATTTAAATATTAAAATCTAAAGAAGAAGAAAACAACCCAAAAAAGGCATTAAATACATAGAGTTTGTAGAGTAATGCCAAAATCACCCAGAATACAAAAAGAAGCATCACATTTAATTTTAATTTTAATGATGCCATGCATTTAGTTTTTTTTTAATTAAATTACATTTAGTAAAACTACTTGCTGTGATGAAGGTTTTGATGAACATTTCAGGACAACATTTGCATGCAAACACAAAGTATTAGTTTACTAAGTTATCAGACATGCAAGCATAGAAAAGTTCACCCAAAAATGACATTTCTTTCACCATTTCCACTCTCATATCATTCAAGACACAATACATATGACTTATTTTCTTCCATGGAACAGTAAAGGAGATGTTTAGCAGAATGCCTTAGTAATACCACAGCTTTGTGAAAGGAACAATTTACTAATCATTATTATAAGTTTTTCAAGCTGCATCGCGATCATCCACATGCCGTTTGCAATCAAGGAAATCAAATAATGTTTTTAAAGGCACATTTCAATTAAACATACTTCATACTTTAGAACGGTTCAGTGTTGTTTTATCTTTTGACAAAAGCTTGATAGTGTCTGTCTTCTTCTACTGTCATTTTATGGAAAATAACATCTCCTTTATATGTGTTTCACAGATAAAAGTCATACTGGTTTGGAACGACATGAGAGTGCGTAAATGTCGAAAAGAAAAAGAAAACATTTGTTGACAGTAAAAGCATTAAACATGTTCAGAAGGACAGTGGCAGATACTGTCACAGCTTGACCAGAAGTACAGAAACTGAACGAAAGCATCCCTTGAAAATCTACACAGATATATATATAGTACTGTACGGACTAAAAGCCTTTTACAGTACCATCTCAACATTTAACCAAGCACAAAAACCTTTCATGGACAAGAGACCCTAAAACATGAAGGAAGGTTTCAGGAAATTATGGCAAGTAAATTTTCAAGAGAATTTGGCATGACGTGACCACACCAAATTAAACCTTATAATTTCATACCATTTTCCACCCCTGTGTGAAACAAACACACAAACAGCAGCCAAATTAAGACAAACCAGTAAATGCAGCACAAAGAGGACACTAAACAACACATTAATCATTTCAGCAGGTAAATGATCATTAATTAACATTCAAACTAAAACCATATATATATGTATATATATGACTGACCTGCTCTCTCTTTGGTCTGATTTATATTCAATCGCGATCAGCAGCAGTTTCAGCTTCACGTAGCAGAGCCTAGAGAAACAAAAGATCAATTCAAACTAATTCACACTTTAAATTCACATTTATTAGACATTTGTTTCCTTATGTATTTATCGCAATTATATACATTTGCATCAGTAAGTTTACAACCAAATTATCCAGATGTCCAAATTATCCATCACGTTCTTAAGCATAAAACTATTGCTTATTTGCAGTTTTGGGGTCTGTGAATTCTTTGCAAAACAAACTTTTTTTGCAAATATTTCACTACATCATTGCAATACTTCAATTTGTGTTATTTCATAGTTTTAATGATTTTACTAACATATGTAAACGAGTCAAAATAACCGCACACATCATACTTACTCACAAACAGCGGGGAAGGACAGCCCCACGAAAGCACTGGACAGATACTCCGTGTACATTTCATTGGATACTCCCTCTAAATAATACTTCTGCCATGTGTCTTCTTCAATCTAAACGAAACAAAGTTGTGAGTTTCAATGCTCAGGATTCGAAAGGTGAGGATCTAGCTGTTGAAGTGTGGACTGACCTTGATGTAGGACCTCATGGAGAAGAGGTTGGCCAGCATGGTGGACAGACCCTGTGCCAGACAGCTCTGAGCGATGAAGCCCAGCTTTAGCTCGGCGAGACAGATGGCGTCATCGCCTTCCTTCCAGTTCCAGCTCGGGATGTTCAGAAGATGAGCCTGGAGAAGAGAAATTTAAAGCAAACACATGCATTCAAGGCCTTTGTACAGTGTTGCAACTCAAATTTCCCTCCTAAATTCATCCAGAACATTTATTGAAAAAAAAACAGCTTTTGATCTTTAGTTATAAAGTTAGAGTAGAAACAGCTTGAAAGCGTCTAAAGATCATTAAAAGGGAAAATTGTGGTGAAAAACTACATTTTGGCACTTTAACCTGTTAACTGTCAGTTCCACTTTTTGAGCATAGACGTGAATCTGACATTTCCAACTTAAATTGTTATACATTTTGAATGCTTTGGTGAACAGACTTAAGGTTGGTCTCTTTTTAAAGCAGACACTTGGAAGATTATTGTAGAGGTGTTAAATTATATATATTATAAAACAAAAAAGTTCATGGGAAGTGGAAGTTTACGTTCATGAAAATATAAAATATAATAATTTAAATATTTATATTTGATATAAAAAATATATTTTACAAAACATTTTTACTCTAAAACCACTAGAACATCAAATCCAAAATTCTGAACGAGTTATGTTCCAAATTTGAGGTTGATATCTCAAAAAATGAGCTTTGAGTGAGATTTTGTTTGGGTGTAGTACCAAGTTTCTCCACTAGATGAAACCATCAAACCCCATTTAATGGAGTGACCTAAAACATGTTTTTTCATACTTTTCTCAAAATATTAATGAAGTAGACATCGCAATCAGAAGTATTAAGGGTCAGTATGGCAGTATTTTATTTCAATTCAACCAAAAAAAAAGATTCAGACCAAGATATTACTATTTAAAACATGTAATGGCAAGTGGGCCACTGGTGGGTTATTTAACAGGTTAAATAACATTACAAGTGGATTTTAGACCATAATATAAGGCAATATGGAAACTCTCACCTTATTGTGGTACTGCAGCATCTGTGTGATGATTCGGATCTTCGGATGATAGTTTTTAATGGATATCACCCTTGAAAAACACACATCACACTTTAAATCTTCTGAAAGCCATCAAACATTGTTGATTTTTGAGCTGCAATAATGATTAAAAACACTGTCCCACCTCATGATATTGGATGCATCTTCAGCGTCAGGATCTGCACAGTATTTATTGGCTAAGATAAGACAGGCATCGGCCGACTCAATCTACAAAAATGAGATTAAAAAAACACAGATCTAATTTTAAAAAGTGAATACACTTTACAGGATGTAAGTAAATGGGCTAAAACAATTCCTGTTTGCGGGTGTCCCATATTTAAGTGAATTTCCTTTTCCATGAGCGTATTATTGCATAAATCTACCTAAGTGTTATTTTAGGATCATTGATACACTATTATTACGGAAGTTCTAAGCGGCCATACATTATAAATTTTTTTTTCCTTTTTGTTTTCTCGTTATAACGACTTAATTTTCTCGTTATCTCGACATAACGAAAGTCGTTTTCTCGTTATAACGACTTATTTTCCTCGTTATCTCGACATAACGAAGTTCGTTTTCTCGTTAAAACGACTTATTTTTCTCGTTATTTCGACATAACGAAAGATTGTTTTCTCGTTAAAACGACTTATTTTCCTCGTTATCTCGACATAACGAAGTTCGTTTTCTCGTTAAAACGACTTATTTTTCTCGTTATCTCGACATAACGAAAGTTCGTTTTCTCGTTAAAACGACTTATTTTCCTCGTTATCTCGACATAACGAAGTTCGTTTTCTCGTTAAAACGACTTATTTTCCTCGTTATCTCGACATAACGAAGTTCGTTTTCTCGTTAAAACGACTTATTTTTCTCGTTATCTCGACATAACGAAAGTTTGTTTTCTCGTTATAACGACATGAAAGTTTTACTGTTGCTATAGTAACAAACTCAACTTTGACAGGCATCTGATGGACAACCATGCAGGCGCTCTTACTGTAGCCTATATTTCAGCAAATTTAGCTTCGCCTAGGTAATAAAGTTTACAATACTGTATATAAATAAAGGCTGATCAATCACTGTTGATTTTTCCAGAGACAGTACAACGAACGTTTTGTTTTTGTAATTAACATGTTTAAATGGCAACACCGCGCCATTAGAGCTGCTTGGATTAAACTCACTTTTCATTTTCCCTTTATTTCAAATAAAATTATATATAATTTGTAGTAGTCATTATATGATGTGGCAGATATCATGTGTGTTACAAGCTTCTGTTTGAAAAGAGCGTCCATGTGTAGGACTATGTGTAGTGTTTGTGTGTGTGTGTGTGTGTGTGTGTAGAAAAAAACGATTACAACATTATAGAACAAAACTGAATTAAATTAGCCTATGGATTTTACATATACATCACATTTCTCATCAATATGGTTAACAATAAAGATTAGTAATAAGGAAAAGAAGCACATCAGCCTACATCGTTAAATCCCGTCCTACCGTAGATAAACAGAATACAGTGATGTCAACTTTGGTTTTGATAAGCAGTTATTTTATGACACAGAACGCGTTGGTGAAACTCATGCATCTAGCAGGAACTTAATACACAAAATATTCATATTGATTCAAGCATTTAACATTTATGAATTAATTAAATGTCAGTAATGAAGACTGCACAAATTATAGCGATCACGAGGAAGGTCCGCGTACAGTAAAGTGGATAGTGTACAACACCCATTCAGGTCTATAGTGCCACCTGCTGGCGCAGTTTTGTAACTTCTTAGAGAAAATTAATTCGTTATAATGAGAAAACAAACTTCGTTATGTCGAGAAAACGAGAAAATGAAGTTGTTATAACGAGAAAACGAACTTTGTTATGTCGTGATAACGAGAAAATTAAGTCGTTATAACGAGAAAACGAACTTCGTTATGTCGAGATAACGAGAAAATTAAGCCGTTATAAAGAGAAAACAAGAAGAAAAAATATTATAATGCATGGCCGCTTAGAACTTCCGTACTATTACAGATTTTGTTACATTTTTAAATTAGATGCTATTTTAAGATTTTTTATTTTAGCCAAAGTAATTTTTTGGTGTTTTTATCATTTTTATTATTATTTTATAATGGCTAGCGGTTTTATTTTAATATCATTATCATTATCATTTTATTTTTGTTTTTTATTTTTTGACATTTTATTTTGTCGTTTTGTAATAGTTTTCTATAAGTCAATTATTTATTTATTTTTATTCGCTTTAGTTTATTTAGTTTTAGTTCTTCAATTTAAACTAAACAAAAATGATGTTGCCTTGGCAAACATTAAAAATATTTTAAATTATTTTATATCAGTAAAATTTTATTTTATTTCAATATTTTAAGTTTACTATAATAACCCTGCTTTACACATGAAACAATATGTTATTAATCATTTTAGAACCGAGCATACAGAGAAAAATCTACAGTAGATTCACCATATAAATTTCCATTATTTTTATGTGTGTATATCAAAGAAATTACCATTTATGTGACATTTCCACACTGTAAAAAATGATTTCATCAGTAAGTCATGGTAATGTTTTTTTTTTTTTTTTTTTTTTTACAATAATTTGTCAAAGCAATTTTTTTTCCCGTCAGTTAAAAATTATTTCACTTTTACAAACAATTTAATAACTAAAAAAACGATGGCACCAACGGAATTTGTTTAACAGTGCAGGTCTAGAACGCACAAATTGTCCCGATATTTCCAGATTTTCTATGATTATATGATGGATCAAAGCCATACCTTAACTCGAGCGAGATCGTGAGGGTTGAGGACAGATCCCTGGTAAAACTCCACCTGTGTGAAGTGTCTCTTGAATAAGGCTTCCAGCTCAAGATTAGGGGAAATACTAAACACACACACACACACACATCAGCACTGTGTGTCTCACAACGAATCTTTAGTGCAGACGAAAACTCCATTCAACTTCCCTATTATACTTACTTATGGAGAAAAACGATTTCTACATTGACATCATCCCTGTCCTTGTGTAGGAAGTCTTTGAGGAAGTTGGAGACGCTCTCCAGTGTGATGTGACCGCAGACGACTATATGCCTGAGAAACGCAACGGGTGAGTATTCATCAGAAAACACCAGAGCTGATACAACGAGAGAGAAAACCACCCAGATCACACGTTTAGCTTTATAATGAAACAAAATCGGTCTGAAAGGGATTCTGGGTAGGTTTTTCTCTGGAGAAACTGGATTTAATTGGTTTACGCTGTGACAAGAACAAAGCGTGTTCTACGTTTACTTACAAAACAATAACAACAACAACAAATGAGTTCAAAGCAATAACAGCAATGCAGTGCCACTGTAACGAGTTAAAGACCCCATAAAATCACTACTCAGACTTTAGCGAAAACATTTAATGGGCTCATAAATGTTTAAATCTGCTGAAATGATTATATGATGAGCACCAGGCAAATAGACTAAAACCACAAAACACCAGTCTTGATTTCATGGGGACTTTACAGCCAAAGCATCGGAGCATTTTAACAAACATGGATAGGACGCTTCAAATAGTCTGAAAAGAACAATGCATCAAAATGACTGCTGGTAATTAATCATCAAGTAATGTAAGTGTATGTTCTTATAAAATCTGTACACTGTTATAGTTGGCATAAAAATAATAGGACACAAAACATTATAGTAACGCGTGATTAATATTGTGAAAAGTGTGCTTATTTGTGACACCTCATAAAATGGCTTATTAGTTTAGTATCATTAAAAATTTATAATTCATTTGAAAGTTTGAAAAGACTAAAAAGTCTAAATCAAAACAGTATATATTACAATCATTCAAAAGATCAGGTGGGTACAGTCTTTTCTCTTTTCTCAACACGTCTGCATTTATTTAATCATAAATGATCAAAAATGATTTTGCATGTTTGTCATTAAATTAAAATAAAATAAAATAAAATAAAATAAAATTAACATTATTAGCAGTGAGTTTAGAACATTACAAAATTTCTTGCATAATTATTTAATTGCAAGCCTTTAATATTCATTTAATTCATTAATAATTGATTTAATTACAATACCATTCAAAGTTTTTTTTAAGTCTCTTCTGCTCACCGAGGCTGCATTTATTTGATCAAAAACACAGTAAAAACAGTAAAATTGTGAAATATTATTCTAATGTAAATCAGCTATGTTCTGTGTGAATCTGTGTTAAAGTATAATTTATTTCTGTGATGCTCCACTGTATTTTCAGCATCAGTCTTCAGAGTCACATGATCTTAAGAAATCATGAAAATATGATGATTTACTGCTCGAGAAACACTTCTGATTATTATCAGTGTTGAACACAGTTGATATTTCTGTGGAAAATGGGATGAATTTTATTTTTGCAGGATTCACAGATGAACAGAAAAATCAAAAGCGCAGCATTTATTTAAACCAGAAATCTTTCATAACATGCATTTACTGTCACTTTTGATCAATTTAATGCGTCCTTGATTAAAAAAATATATATTTCTGTTTATTTTGAATCTCCAAAGCAAAGGTCAGACAGTCAGACAGAAGACACAAAATAGCACTTTGTGATGAACATACAACACGTACAACCACCGCCACACGCAGAAGCCCAAGTGTCACACGTTGCACGAATCTTTAAGCGACGAGCGACTCACACAACGCGAAAAGCAATGAGATGATTTGTGCCGTTTGACCCCAGACCCTCAGAATAATACGACTTCCTGTGGAGAATCACCTCTGACGTCACAGGAAGCACTACAGCGACTTCCTGTGAGGTCAGAGTCCGCGCTGCTCCACGCCAGACCCTGCAGAAAATAAGAACCTTGTTTTGTTTTTCATTAGAGGTTCGGTGCATTTGAGCCTTCGACTTACTTTCTTCCTCGGGTCGAGTTATAACTCCCTCCATATTTCTTCCGATTAAGGATGAGAGCAGCGATTTCTGGCACGTAGCGAGCAAACATTGCCTACATGCATGGGACAGAGAGAGAGACGTGCATGCAGACGGCTGAGCGCACTGAGCGACTACTTACTTTCTCCCATTCACTGCGCTATAGGAACCACCATATTTCTTGCGGTTTCCTATTAACTCTATGATTTCAGGAACGTAGCTGGCAAACATGGCCTGGAGGAGGAGACAGGAGACACAGGACAAAAGAAGTCTGCCAATGCTTCTACCTTCAGTAGAAGAGAGATTTCATTTCAGAAATAAGAGCCTTGAAGCGATAGCTCGGACGAAATGAGAGTCAGTCAACGTTTGCTCTCCTTCCCGTGTGACCTTCCTTCTTTAGCAGAAAAAGATGCTTTTATAAAATAATAAACAGTGAGCATCTCGTTACAATATAATGAAAATGATGGATGGCCAAGCTTTGAGAATACAAAGAAAGCATAAGAGTAGTGCTCTACATCTCAAGTCTTCTGTTCTAGAGTAACGGATAAGACACAACCTGAACTGAATAATCTGATTTATAGCTGAATTTTGCTAAATTTGTTATTGAACTGAATTGAATTAACACTGGAGCTGAATAATGATGCTACGGTATGTAGTGAATTTAACTCGTTTCATCATCTGATAAACTTTACACAGTTATTAAACTGAACTATAGGGCTGTATAACACTAAATGTTCTTTTAAAAATGTTGTACATTTTATATTTCTTGTATGTATTTAATTTACTTTTTTATAGAATTATATACATCATTAAGATGCATTCATATTAAAATACTTTACTTAAAATAGGGTTAGTTACTTAAAATAGGTTACTTAAACACTTATAGTTGTTTCTCACACACACACACACACACACACACACACACACACACACACTCACAAACTCACACAAACACACACACACACACTCACAAACACACACACACACTCACACACACACACACACACTCACACACACACACACACACACACTCACACACACACACACACTCGCACGCACGCACACACACACACTCGCACACACACACACACTCGCAAGCACGCACACACACTCGCACACATGCACGCACACACAAACACACACGCACTGCATTAAACCAAGCAAATTATAATCATTATAAATGTGGCATCCGTGCATTTATGTAGAAAATGTTTATTTGTGTGTATAAAATATTGTATATAATTATCTTTATTCATTTTAAAGAATATCCTTGTTTTTATATATATATTTCAATAATTACATTAGTATATAAATGTAATATTTATATGAAAACAATGTTTCAACAGTAATATTATATTACTTTATTTATATGAAAACTAATCATTAGGGCAATAAGTTCTTAAAACTCTCAGATAAGAAGTGGATTGTCTTTCAAAAACACTTATAGTTGTGATATATTTTGTTTGTATTACACCAACAAAATTAATTATTTTAAAAGGAGCCAATTGGAAAGATGCATTCATGCAGAATCCGTCTCATATTTGAAGAAGTCTGTATCACTGATTCTCATATTTTCCTGTTTTATTCATATTTATTTATTAATCATCTGTGACTTGATTTCTGAAGTCACATGTTTCTCGTCTGAAGAACGAGTCATGGACTGTAACTTTCCTCATTCACTTTCATTATACGGAAAAGCAGTCAAGTTGTTCCTAAAATTGACTTTTTCAAGTTCCACCGAAGAGAGCAACAACACGAGGCTGAGTAAACGATGACAGACTGATCATTTGAGCACAAACTATCCCTTTAAGTGTTAAATACTGGAGCTTTAAAAGCAGACAGATTGAGTGACAGTGAGAGGCAGAATGCTTGTATTCATGCATTGCCCAGAAAGGTTTTAGGATACAAGTAAAAGCATTCTGTTTGACAAATATCCCAGTTTTAAAGGATATCTGTGTTGTAAAGAAGAAAAGCCACAGATGAGATCCGATCTGCCGTTTTAAGAGGAACACGGAGATGTAAAGGAGGAACCTCAAGAGCCATGTTTAGTCCAAGCAAACTCTTACGCCGAGCAGATATGAACACACTTTACATTATTACCGGAAGCTCTCAAGCATTACAGTATACTACAGTTAATAGCAAAATCTGTTATTTACAGACTTTATGAAAAATTATTCATATTAATTTTTTAATTTTAATAAATTTACAAAAAATATATAATAATTTTTGTATATTTATATAATTATACTATTATATAGATATATAATATAAACTTTCATATAAGCAGTGAATTGTCAGTGAAAAATATTTTTATTGAAATTTTTATTAATTAATTAATTAATTTATTAATTTATTTATTAAAACTGGCCAATTGAATCATAAATGAGGTAAATTGGAATGAATGTGTCCTTAATTTATGTAGAAAATTTACTTTACATAGTACAATTAAAAGGCTAAATATTTTTGTCTTTACAAACTTAATAAGAATTATTAATAATAAGATATTAATTTTAATACATTACAATATTTAAAAAAAAACAATTTTAGTAATTAATATAATTGTTTATGTATTTATATAGTAACATTTGTATATCAAATATTAATAATAATTGAAATTATTAATGTTTTAACATTATAAATATTAATGTTAATTAATTAATTATTTAATGTTTTTATAAAAGCACTGCAATTCTTACTACAATTAATATCTATCTTTATAATCTGTGTATAATCTTTATAAAACTTTATGAAAAATTATTCATATTAATATTAATGTTAGTTTTAATATATTTACAAAATATATTTACATATTTATGTTGAGACTGTAACGGTGTGTGTTTTATATCTCAACCCTTCATAAAGTTTGTTGGAGTTGGGGTGGGGGTAAATTGGGTCGGGTCGTCTAAAACCGCAGTCAGTCATGATTTCTACAAACAGAATTACTTTGTACTCCCTAATGATGGTTCCACTTGAAATCACAAGAAATCAACAAATAAAGCATTTGAAATAAAAAAAAAAAGAGCCAAAAACACGCAGTGCAGTAGAACACATGAAGATCTTTCCATCATGACGAGCAGAAGCTGGGAACGTTTGGATGGGATTGAAGCAAAATCCAGCTCTGGTTGTCAAGGATACAATGATTGAGGACCTGATACTCAGAGGCAAAGATGCAGGATGTGGGGGAATTATTATGGGATATCTTCTACATATTTAGGCTTTTTACCAATCCTCCGAGAATGAAGAAGACCATGAAAAGGCGTCCGAGGGTTGTTTTAGCACACACATCTCCATATCCCACTGTGGACATGGTTACCATGAGTAAGTACACACACTCCCAGTAGGAAAGCGGTTGGGAATTCTGGAAGTTTTCCCAAGGATCCCCTGAGTTTTCCACCTGAGGACACACAAGCAGACTCAGTATTTCTGTTTTAAGCTTTTGTTAACATCAAATCAAAACTGATCCAATTATAGGAATAATAAAAATAAAAATTTCATCAGGTTTGGAGAAATGTAGCATTGCATCAGTGTCTCAGTAATAGATGATCTGCAGTGAATGGGTGCCGTCAGAATGAGAGTCTGATAAAAACATCACAATAATCCAATTTTCACCATCCAGTTGATTCCTGATGCGATTGACTTACCAAATGTATGAAGCCCGCAGCCGTCAGCCATGTGCTTATAAAGATTGAGCACAGATTCACCAACTTTATGGAGTTGCTATAAAAAAAAACAAATTCAGAAATACTCACATCAACGCACAACTGATACTCACATGAATCAACATTTGTGAACGAATACTGCACATCATTTTGAGTTCAACCAGAGCATATTTTGGAAAGCCTGCTAAATCTTTCATTAAAAAAAAAAAAAAAACGTTTGCAAAAGAACAGAATTGCTTTAAGTGCTTTGTATAATACTGGCCAATTTTAGTCCAAAAATCATTTGAGATTTCACCTCTCCATTTGAATGAATTACAGTGAGATTATTCATTCACAATAAGCTCTCCTGGACATCTGCGCTAAAGCTTTGGATCTAAGCTACAGGGAGACCGACAGATTTCTGAGCACAATGTCAAAGATTTTCAAGCACGACAGGAATCGAAAAAAAAAAAAAAAAAAAATGTAAGAAAATAAATGAAGAAAATAAATAAAATAAAATACAAATACAAAATTTGAAAAAAAAACTAAAAATAAAATGAAACAAAATGAAAAAAGATAAAATAAAACAAAATAAAAAACAATAAAAAATGTGAAAAAATACTAAAAATAAAATAAAATAAAACAAAATAAAAATAAATAAATAAATAAAAAAAGAATAAATAAAATAAAATAAAATAAAAACGTTAAGAAAAAAATCATCGAAAATGGAGAAGGTACCGGGTATTTTTGGTTAGACATATTCTATTAAGCCATTTCCTTTAACCGTAAAAACAGCACAATGCATTGCATAATTCAACACACAGGTGAAACACCAGTGAAAAATCAATACAGAAAATGTATCTATATTAATACTATCTATTATACCCTATTTACAAAGACTTTTCTGAGTGTTTTATATAATATAATATAATAAAGACAAAATTGCAGTTAAACTATTTGTCAGTTGAAGAATTTATACTTTTTGTTCTGTAAAATCATGTTTTGGAAAAAAACTGCAAACCATTCTCTGTGAACACACACTTTAAATTAACTATAAAGAAATATGAAAACAAATGTACATAGATTATAAAATGTTATCAGATTTATGAAAAGTATGATTTTCATTAAAGATGCAGGTGAGGAATATAAACAGCTATTTTCACACGAGTTCAGAAATCACATGCTGCACTTGAAGGGATTCTTACCTTGTTTTTAAGATGTTTAAAAACTGTAATATTTCTGAAAACTGGATCAGCCTCAAGGCTCTTAAGAACCTCAGTCCTGCATGAAGAAGAGCAGAAGCAAGTAAGAAACATCGTAACACACAGAGAATCGAGTTCAGCTCGTACCTTTGAAGTGTTCGTCCATGTTTAACACCGACACTGATTTCTTCAGAACACGACTAACAAATGATACAAACTAACCGCAGCTACAAAATTGTAAAACCTTCAAAGTATGGCAAGGAATGTGCAAATATCTGTCGCTGAGTGTTGAGAGCCGCAGCGCTGCACTGAACACATCTGGAGGGAGTTTATTTCTCTCTAGACTGAGAGCGACAGACAGTCGGCTCAACATCTGCGCTCAACAGTCATGACGTAAGGGCCTAAATTTGAGCCCTGGTTTCAGAAGCATTACAGCGCAAAAAAAAACCCCTCCGAGAGAAACACATGTGACTTCAGTGAGGTGACCTTGGTCGATGTGAACACACAAACACAAGAAGAGTCACACACACACACACTCATTCAGTCACTTTCCAGTCGAAAGCAGACACTAAACAGCACATACTGTTTCTGCATTACAGACTATAGGATGCATACTAGACACAGTATACATGAAACATCTGTCAACATGTGTAATAATCAACAACAGAGCATACTGCACCAAATATTGTATCCCAAAATGCAACGCACTTTCGCTTAATGCACAACTAATGCATGACGTTTTTGACAGAACTTGAGAAAAAAAGGTCTTTCTTTTGTCCCTTGTGGTGCTCGTGGTTCATTTTTATGCATTGTTAGTGGAATAATGATAATGAATGACCTTAACCAAGGTAATAAAAATTATTATTAATACTATTTAGATGAATTAAATATTTTCATGTGTTTTCAATATATCAGATAAAGAAAAAATGTTATTTAGTCTTGAACGTATTAATGATTTCAACTCATATTCAGTTCAATATATTGAATTTTCACCACAGTCATAGAGAACATCTTACAATGCTGACACAATAACTATATTTTGGACATTTGGCTTTTCTGATTTTGCCATAAAAATCATATTACAAAAAATAAATTGTTTGAAATGATAAAAAGCCTATGAAAAACAGCAGGTGCACTCCAGGTCTGCTGACATCAATTTTCCCTGATTTTATTAAAATATTTACAAATATCCAACAAAATTTTAGGTATTTCATAAATATTTTAATATTTAAAATATTTTTTTTTAAATGTATTTAAAAAAACATATTTGAAATAAAAACAAAGGAAAATCTATTTCTTTTAGGACATGTATGTTATATATTAATATTTCTGTATATATATTATATTATTAATATTTCTGTATAGATATTTTGAGCTACAGTTTGTGTGTGAGGAAAAGAGGTTTTAGACTTTAAGAAAATCAAATGCAATGGTATATTTACATTCTATTGATCATCTCTAATCATTATCAAAGTTAAAATGTAGCTATTTTATATTTAGTCTTTTATTTTGTCCCATGTCTCAAGAATCAATGCCAAATGAAGCCAAGCAACTGTCTCCAAATACAAGAGGAAACATCTGTATTATTATCACTGTCTGCTTGTTCTTGATCAGAGGGAAACATCCATCAGTCCGTGTTGACTCCAGCATCAGTTCTTACCCCAGTACGAGACGGCATGGAGACAGGAGGACAGCGTGTGGTGACAGTCGTCACGCTCGTGTCTCTCACAGACCGGCGCGTGGAGCATCTTCACACGGTAGCCGTTGTGAAAGAGCTCGCCGCAGGACTTCTTGCGTCTGCGTGTGTTCGGGAGGGCCTCGGTGCGCGTGGCCCCGTCAGGGCTCCTGTACACCAACATCTTAGTCGGGATCATGACCACGATTCTGATAAAAAATGCTCCCAGTTCACAGTGTCAAACGTGCAGCAGTGAGAAGCTCCATCTCGTTCCAAGGGAAAGCCATTCTGAGCAGAAAAGTGGTCGAAATGAACCAGAAAAAAACTACATCCCAGTTGTGATGATGTAGTCATGTAGTGAAAGCTTAGAACAAACCCTTTTCATCAGGATATTACAGCATAAGCTCCTTTAGGAGTCGTCCTGGGATGCAAGCGGAGGCCAGACAGAAAGCCTGTTCAACATGAACATCATCTGCTGCAGAGTCACAAACTCTGACTTCATAATCATCAGTTACTACAAATGTTTCATCGGTGTTCCAACATCTCCTGAAGATCTTCTGAGTGGGTTTGCAGCACGTGCAGAACTCACCGATACAATGTAACGGGTTTTCAATGGCTTTTAGAATGTTGCGGTGCAGTCGCTAAGCAACCACTCTATAGCTGACGGCAACACAAAACTAATGTCTTTGATGTTTAAAAACAGACTGGATGCACGAAAACACTCCAAACCAGGATCAACATGTTCTGGACACACACACACACACGTACCATCAATGGACATTAAGTCAATGAAAGCTGAATAATAACTAAAGCAGCGTGACCTCCTGTTCCTATATGATGATTAAAGTCAGTGAACAGACGCAGACATGAAGAACATAAGCTGCGCTTTGACCACGACTCAGTTCATGAGGCTGATGAAGCACTAAAGCAGTCGCACACAGACCTGTTCTCCAATCAGAGGATATTTGCCGTTTTTATTTAGTGCTTTTCTGCTTTATCACCAGCAGAGGGCAGCGCTTTTACTGCATTATAAAGGCCTCCTTCTAAACCACTCCTGCTTGTAAAAGCTTTCAACACTTTGATGGATCAGTTTTATTTAAACTAACTAAAAGCTCTGTAGATGTTTTAATTTCTTTAAAGAACCAAGTCTGCATTTATTTGATCAAAAACACAGTAAAAAACACAAAAAATGTCAATATTATTATAAATATTATTTTCTATGTGAATATCTGTTAAAATGTAATTGTATTTTTATCACATTATCCTGCAGAAATCATTTAAATATGATGATGTCGTGCAATGCAATATTTTTGTGAAAACATCGATACATTTTTTTTTTTTTTTGAATTCTCAGATGAATAGAAAGTTAAAAACAACAGCATTTATTTGACATAGAAATGTTCTCCAACATTATAAATGACTTTACTGTCACTTTTGATCAATTTAATGCGTCCTTGCTGAAGAAAAGTCTAAAGCACAAAGTCAACACCAAACTCACTAAGAAAAATGGGTTTTGGCTCCAAAAATTACTCCAAACCAGTAAATGATTTGTCATTCCTTTGAAAAATCATGAATTATTCAGTGAAAGTGCTTGTTCTGCCGTTAATTAAACACACTTCATTAAAAGAATATAGCAGTTCAGTGCAGGTTAAGCTCTAAGAACAGCATCTGCGTCCTGCTTCATCACCACAGACAATAATTCTGACCTAAATTAGTAAAAACAGTCTCTAATTGCAAAATAGTTAATGAACCTGTCTGTTTCCGAGCAGCTGAATGATTCCCGCTCTAGTTTTATGATTATTTAAAGGTTTATATGTGACCCGAGCTGCACGTGCCCTCAAAAGACTTTAAACTTGATGCATGAGAGCAAACAATCAGCCGTTCTAAACAATAGGAGGATTTCTAGAGAACGTCTCTTTAATTCCCAGCAGTCCAGAGATCACAAATCCCAGCGAGCTGCTGAATAAGCTGATTTGGTGTAACGGATGGTGTGTGACAGATTGTTCTTCCTGACAGATTAAGAGTTAGTGCATGTATTGTCCAGCAGGGGGCGGTAGAGACCTTCATCTAATAATATCAGCCTGTGGGTTTTACATTTCTGACACTCTCTGGTCATAATCTGATGAAATAATCAGGTATTAGAGGTAAAGTGTCAGTAATGGGAGAGTGTTTTACCCAGCCAGCTCCTGTTCAGATACACAGACACAAACACAGGCGGCACGGTGAAGAAATCCACCACCGAATTCACCTCCAGCCAGAACCACAGCTTATCATTGGCTGCGATGAACTGAGAAGATGCAGAAAAGAAAGACAAAACACACGTCAACAAACACATATAAATAAACCAGTTTCAATGTTAATTAAAAAATAAAACTCTTAAAAAAAAATTTGGTAATTCAAATAAAGCTATTAATAAATGATAAAATATAAAACAAATACATTTAAAACTAAAACTTAAA
The DNA here is from genome assembly GCF_003368295.1 of Carassius auratus. NCBI lineage: Eukaryota > Metazoa > Chordata > Actinopteri > Cypriniformes > Cyprinidae > Carassius > Carassius auratus. Next base: position 127,913 of record NC_039279.1, on the reverse strand, counting down.
TAATAATAATTAAAATACAATATATTTAAAATACATAAGTTTAAGATGAAGTACTAAAATTACCAAAACTTAAATAAAAACCAATCAAAGCTGTATAGAAAAAATTTCTAATATTAAACTCATGAAAAATATAACTAATACACAATATGAACTTCAAAGCCAATATTAAATATTAAGAAATATACAAAAGAATATAATGAATACTCAAATAACACTAATATAAACTGAATAGTTAAATAATTACAAATATATCGAAATATGACATGTAAAACCCAAACGTAAACATTTGTTTAACTAATAAAAATGACAAAGAAAATTACTAAAACTTAATATATATATATATATATAAAGAAATATATAAAATTAATATAAAAATAACACTGAAATAAATATTAATATAATAATAATAATAATAACTAATTACAAAAATTGCTAAAAACTAAATTAAAATAATATATAAAAATAAAGGCTTACTCATACTATTAATAAATGTATAAAAGTATATAAAGAATTGCTGAATAATAAACTGCTTAATAAAATATTTAAAATACAAATATTAGATGAAAAGCCTATACTTAAATCGTACATTAAAAAATGTAATTCCCAATAATGGAATTAAAACAAATCAAAACTATATTTAACAAAAAAAATATTACATAATATTAACAAATATATAATGGTATGTAAAAAAATGAATATTAAACAGCTGCATCTGTAAATATGTAGAGTTCATGTTAAACTTACACGCAGTCCAAAATACAAGAGGAAAAACACATTGAAGGCCATGTCGATCTGCAGAGTGTAGTCCTTGTGGAATTGCTGACAGGATTCGATGGGTCTGTTTAAACACAGAAAAACAGGCCGACGTTCACTTTAATGAAGGTTCAGTGAAATACAGTATTTACTGCAATAACCTGGAAGTCAATACTGCATGTAAATGATCTGGCACTCATTTTATAGCTTGAATCTTTCACATCTGCATTAAGAATTATTTCATTAAAGCATTGGCCGATCGATCAATACATTTCAGTAATAATGAATCCGCTCATTTCATAAAATTATAATGCAGCTCTCATTTAGACGTTAAATGCATCTTACTCTTGACAGAATGAACATCATTATGAAGCAGAAGGACTATTCAGAAATATCATGAATTATTAAAGCAATGATATTATGACTCTGATGTGTGCTATTGTACAGTAGCTCCATGTTTTTATCCCCTGAAGGCAAATAGAAGAGTCTTTTTCCATGCAGATATTTACTGCTCATAACGGTCGGCACATGTGTATCATGAATACTCTTTCTTACAGCAAATGATGGCAGGTGTAAGCTGTTTATCTGACACGTTCTGATTGTCTTTGGTTTCTCAGGACAGATCGAATGATTGATAGTTCACATATATTCTGACTGATATATGTGCATTATTCTGTCAGGAAACTCTGTATAACATAAGGCTCTCAGTCACTAATGATTATTTAGGTAATCGACTAATCAGTCAATTATTCTAGCCATTATTTAATTTTATAGTTCTCTCTGTCTTTTTTTTTTTTTGAGGTAAAAAAAAATAGACATGAGCAATCAATTGACTTTAAAATGGCTTAAAATACATATAAAATAGCAATGAGGCAATAATAGTTGGTTCAAATAAAATATATAAAGCAAGTGATCAAATGGTTTTATTGAACAAAACAGTTTAAATATATAATGTAATAAAACAATATAATCATAACTTGTACATTACATCAGCATAAATTAAAAGCAGTAAAATATATACTACATTGATGTATAAACACTATTTAAATGTTTTATTTATTTATTTTTTTACATATTACAGCAATGACTAATCTTTTTGAAATTAATATTTTTGTGTGTGTGTGTGTGTGTGTATGTGTGTGCGTGTGTGAGTGTGTGTGCGTGTGTGTGCGTGTGTGGGTATTAGTGTGTGTGTGTGTATGTGTGTGTGAGTGTGTGTGTGGTGTGTGTGTGTGTGTGTGGGTGTTGGTGTGTGTGTGTGTGTGTGTTTGTGTGTGCACGTGCGTGTGCGTCAGTGAGTGTGTGTGTGTGTGTGTGTTTGTGTGTGTGTGTGGGTGTGTGTGTGTGTGTGGGTGTTGGTGTGTGTGTGTGTGTGTGTGTGTGCACGTGTGTGCACGTGTATGTGCATGAGTGAGTGTGTGTGTGTGTGTGTGTGTTTGTGTGTATGTGTGAGTGTGTGTGTGGGCGTGTGTGGGTATTAGTGGTGTGTGTGTGTGTGGGGGGGGGTGTTGGTGTGTGTGTGTGTGTGGGTATTAGTGTGTGTGTGTGTGTGGGGGGGGGGGGGTGTTGGTGTGTGTGTGTGTGTGTGTGTGTGTTTGTGTGTGCACGTGCGTGTGCGTGAGTGAGTGTGTGTGTGTGTGTGTGTGTTTGTGTGTATGTGTGAGTGTGTGTGTGTGTGTGGGTGTGTGTGTGTGTGCATGTGTGGGTGGGTGTGTGTGTGTGTGTGTGCGGGTGTGTGTGTGTGTGTGTGTGTGTGTGTGTGTGTGTGTGTGTGTGTATGTGTGAGTGTGTGTGTGTGTGTGTGTGGGTGTGTGTGGGTGTGTGTGTGTGCATGTGTGGGTGGGTGTGTGTGTGTGGGTGTGGGTGTGTGAGTGTGTGTGTGTGTGTGGGTGTGTGTGTGTGTGTGTGTGTGTGTGTGTGTGTGCGTGCGTGAGTGTGCGCGTGTGCGCGTGTGAGTGTATGTGTGGGTGTGTATGTGTGCGTGTGTAGCAGTTCAGAGTTCAGTCATGTTTCCTGCGCTACAGTAATATCTCAGCTTCAGTCTGTGATTCTGGTGGACTGGGTTTGACTCTAGTGTAAGTGATTCAACGCTCCTGTACAAAGGCTTTGAACATCAAAGGACCCGAGAGAGAACAGCGAGCTGTGAGACTCTTAACCTGAAGGAGTTTCAGAACAGCTGCAGGACTGAGAAACACAACTCTATCCGGCTCTGTTAGCTGGGTTCTGTTCCCGCAGGTCAGAGAGACTGAACTGAAACTCAAGCCCGGCTGTAATTAAGAGACATTTAATGTAAGTAATACTCCACAGTAAGCTCAGGTCACAGGTCACATTCCAGAAAACTCAACAATCAGCTCTGCTCCAGTTCAGATCATGAGCGAGAGTCTGAACTGAATCAGTCAATGAAAATTCAGATGATGAAAGTAAGTGTTCATCCTTCCATCTATCTATCTATCTATCTATCTATCTATCTATCTATCTATCTATCTATCTATCTATCTATCTGTCTATTTTATCCATCTATCCATTCTTCCATCCATCCA
>NC_039279.1:122500-124520 GCF_003368295.1 Carassius auratus | reverse complement strand
CCAAATTTATGCTTAAACCAATAGCAAATTTTTTTGTAAAAAAAAAGTTTGCTTTTCTGACCTCACTTGCACAAATCTGACACTTTCTGTTTTCTTCAAATAAAGAACAAACACAAAAAGAAAGCAAAAAAAAAAAAAAAACACTTCTTGTGACTTGCATGTTTTCAAACTATTTTAAAAGATAATAATAAATTCACCAACAAACGGTTCTAAACATTTTAAACTTTAATAAATAAATAAACTGAGTAAATATGAACAAAGATTTGAATTTCCGTGCCTTCAAAGCATATCTGAAACACTATTTGTTTTTTAATAAAACTGTTTTGTTGATAATTCAATGTTGCTTTCTTTCTACTGTAATAAATACATTATTCAGTTACAGAATTGTGTTCAGTAATCTAAATGCACTAAAGCTGAGGTAATCAAAGTGCCTTTACTCTGAACTTAACAGTGGATTTATAGAAATATATTGGTTGCAATTTTATGCAAACTATATTTTATGATTTATTTATAGCCAGTACAGTTTCCCAATTGACTAGTCATTAGTAGGAGTGACAGCATGTTAATTTTGGACCTTACACACACACACACACACACACACACAGCTGTGACTTTACCTGGGATGTAGACTGACATCATCAGACACCAGTGAGACAGAGAAGAGGAAAGAGGAGAGGAGACGGTTAGGAAGAACACACTAGAAAAAGAAAAGAGGAGAACGAGGTCATGGAGACCAGCAGAAACCCAAAGAGACCTGGTCTAGTGGGGTGAGGGGTAAAGGTCACTGACCTGGTCTTTTGGAGGCTTTCTTGGTGGGCATCTCCTTGCGTTTGGTCTGAACGAGCGGGCGAGTGGATGGCTAGAGCTGGCGATGTTCTTACGGAAAATGCTCCTTTAGACCCTTATGGAGCGATCCAGCTGACTGGACCGGATCTGGAAATACACGTTCATGAAGTCTGCAGACAGACAAACACAAAGACATTGAGATCTCAAACACCTTCAGCGAGTAGCAGTCGAGTTCTGGAAGTAAAACCCATTCATTTTCTCCATAGTGGGTTTTAATGATGACAGATCAACTATTTAGAGACAGAGCTTGATGTGAGGTTGTTCATCGATGATAGATGCTTTATTAAAACCATATGTTCACACTAATTCAACTTATTTTTTTAAATAATGTTTAATATCATAACATACCTGTCAAGTATCCCGTTTTGGCCGGGAAAGTCACGTATTTTACCCTTCTTTCCCGCCGTCCTCCCGTATTAGTATTTTCCCGTAAATCTCCCGTATTTTTTTTTTTTTTTTTTTTACCTGCGTTATTAATAAAATAATAATAATAAAAACTTCCCAATCTGAGCTCTGTCACTAGTCTCGCGATTACTCCCACCTGTAGTAGCCTGTCGCGAGGGTGTGTGAGGTCAGATGACTGAGTTATAACGCGGGAAAAACCAACAACAACAAAAAGAAAAAAAACAGAGACGGATGATGATGCTACAATAGAGAGTGAAGGCACACCTGCCAAAAAAACCAAAACCCATGTGTAAATACCGTGATAAATGGGACAGCGAATTTACTTTTTTTAAAGAATGCAAAGTCTGCAACAAATTGGTAAAACAACTCACTAAAAGAGTAAAAGAACAGTTATGTGAAATGAAAAAGAAAAACTGTTAAAGAAAAGCAATATGAAATGAAAAGAATGTGTGGAATTAAATATAAAATGTAAATGTAAAGACATCCAATGTTAAATTAACAGAAAATATGCAATAAGCCTTTAAATAAATGCTCTTCATATATACCCTTTGTGTTTTAATTTGGGCTATAACACCTGTCTTAAAATGTAAGGGATACTGGAGCTTTGTGGGGTGGTGGGACTGCTCGCAATGGGCGCTGGAAAATTCCCTTATTTTTCCAAATCCAAAACTTGACAGGTGTGTATCATAACTTGTGGTGAAGAAACTACATTACCCATGGAGGCTGTACTAGAAAATTCCACAATCGAGTGTTGCAGCGAGCAAGAGCT
>NC_039279.1:0-117500 GCF_003368295.1 Carassius auratus | reverse complement strand
ACATGAATTCTAACCTAGAAAGAATAACTAGCAGTTATGTAATAACTATCTTCAGTCAAACATAGCTCATATGTGCCTGTAGGGTTTGTGACATTCTATCTGTACACTAGCTGAACCAGTTATGTCACACTTTAACAAAACACATGGACAAATGCCAGCAACTCACAGTTGCACATTTTTATTTGCAGAGACAGACAATGTTGTTATGTGGCCAAAGTAACTGTCACCTGTCACATTTGATAGAGTCACAAAATACAAAATATGAGGGAAAACAGCAGCATACAGAATCATTAAAGAGCCATATCTGTCCAGTTAACCCAACCCAAGTGAAATGAACCGCAATATTCAACTACGTCATAAGGGTTTGGTCATAGGAGATATTTTTTTTTTTGTCTTACATATTCAGCATTAATGAAACAATGAGTCAATACACATGCATATATCAGTAAACATAAGTTCTATATAATATATAGAAATAAAATAAAAACATTTTTTTATCTTTGTTTTATATATATATATATATATATATATATATATATATATATAATACAAATATAATACATATATATATATATATATATATATATATATATATATATATATATATATATATATATATATATATATATACATACATATATATATATATATATATATATACATTTTTATAATTTCGTTATAAATAATGTGTGTATATATATATATCCATGTAAGACAAAATTGTACTTAAAAATAAATATCTTGTGATACGTGATCAATGCACAAAACATTTGTAGGTATTTAAATAGGTGTAGGTTTATAGCAGTCATACAACTTTAAGATCAGTCACAGGTTACATTAAATCTCTCATTGCCCTGTTTGCACCATTAAACCTGTGTCTGTGTAAGGTGAACAAAACCAGGTGAAAACGAGACCCTGTAAGATGGAAATGATGTGGATGTGAGGAGCAGAAATTGTTTATTTGGGAGAGGAAACAGGAGACGTGTTTGTGAGGGACGATGCTGCTCCTGGATCCAAAAGCACGACGCTTTCCTTCTTGGGAAGCCAGAACGCTGGGTAAAGCGGCTCCAGAAACTCAGCCTGGTACTTGTGGATGAGCGTCATGCTGTTCTCCACGTCGTAGAAAGCCAGCACACCGCTGGAATAATCCACGTAGACCCCGATCCGTGTGGCTTTGGGGACACTGAGTGGCGTCTCTACATCGCTGTGCCACGCGGAGAAGCTGCGTCCGTTTCCACTGCACACACCAGGAGAAGCTGTTTCCCGTGATGCAGCTGTTGGTCTCGGATCCCTTGCGGTCGATGCTCTTGTACGTCAGGCCGACGTGAGTGCCTTCTCCTCTCATGTCCACCTCGAAATAGTGGCGTCCCAGGTAGAAGCTCTCGACCGTCATCACCTGCTTGAAGTGCTGGAAGCGCTCGGGGAGCTCGGGATAGCTGTGCTGCCACGGCGTGGTGTTTGTCACCTTCTTCCGTTCTTCTGTCAGACGCAGATATTGATGAGCCGTATCTGCATCAAAGCTCAGAGGTGTGAGGTCTATAGGAGAAAAAGTCAAGGCTGAAGTCAAAACCAGTTGAGAAGCACTGGTCAATTGCATTAAGTAGCTAAACATGGGAAGTTGGACTGTTTCTGAACATCACAGTTATTTCGGTATCAAAATATACTAGTTTTTATTAATATTTTGAATTATGTTTATATTTTAGGTTTTCATTTTAAGGCTACTTGGCTTCTAAAGTGTTGTTTCAGACTAGTGGAAAGAATTCATCTAACATTTAAGTGTTTATTATATTACACAAAGTATTTGCGCCCATAGATTTTAATTACAATCCCTTTTTAAGTGCTATTTCAAAATGCAGTCTTTTTTTTAACATAGCACTTTATTTCTGAAGATTTATACTGAAGGGTTTGTTCATTTATCGTTCACTTGATTTATAATTATTACACGTTTTATTCTTGAAACATGTTGAAAATGTATTTATCTTCCTGTTTAGTTATGACAACAAACTGTTAGAAGAAAGGGATCATTGGGGTTCTATATAGAACCATAGGGTTCTTTACTTAATACAAAGAACCTTTTATTCTAAAAAGGTTCTATAATGACAAGAATGAACCCTTTTGGCACAAAGGGTTCATATCTTGAATTTTGTGATCATTCACATGCATTCATAAATGCATTTGAATACACTGAATAATGCAGTGAAAGAACTCACTCAAAATGCAGACGCGCACTAGTATGACTTCATCATATAACTTTAAATTAGCCTAGATGCATGCACTTTTTAGGCAAGATTTGTTTAGTTTTTTAATATACTTGATACTGTTAAAAGGCACATCATTAAAACAAAAAATACGAGTTCACATTTCACACCTAAACAAGTGTGGAAAACGTAATTATAACTAGCTACTAAATTAGTTAAAAATGCCTATCCATATACAGCTATGATTTGCCAACCCCAAACTGACTCAAATGATTCGCGATCCTCAAACTGACTCAAATGATTCGCGATCCCGCTACGAACTCCCGAACTGACTCAAATGATTCGCGATCCCGCTCCAACTCCCAAACTGGAGTCAGATGACTCAAATGATTCGCGATCCCCAAACTGACTCAAGTGATTCGCGATCCCACTACGAACTCCCGAACTGATTCACATGATTCGCGATCCCCAAATTGACTCAAATGATTCGCGATCCCCAAACTGACTCAAGTGATTCGCGATCCCACTACGAACTCCCGAACTGATTCAAATGATTCGCGATCCCCAAATTGACTCAAATGATTCGCGATCCCGCTCCGAACTCCCGAACTGACTCAAGTGATTCGCGATCCCGCTACGAACTCCCGAACTGACTCAAATGATTTGCGATCCCAATGCACATACATTTGTTAATAAAGTAAATAAAACGAAAACATGAATGTTTTAATGCTACTGAATAAAAATAAAGGATCCACTCGAAGGTCTCTATCATGACAGGACCTGGATCAGTGAGCTGCGTCTCGGGCCGATGACGTCACTTCCATGGAGGCATGTTGTACACGCCCCCGTCCATTGACTCCGCCCCCACGTCAAAGTGCCACAAAGAGACATAGACATATAAATAACTAAATAACTATTTATATGTCTATGCAAAGAGAAACGTGCGGAAAAGTGAAGCGCAAAGGAAAAATGGTATTGCAAGCTCAAACTAGACACGCAAAATAAAAGCAACGTTGCAAATAAATTAATAGATATGACCATGGAAAATATGTATTGCAGAATCATTGCTTTCGCGCTGTTTCATTTGTTTTACAATTCTTAATTTTTCTTTGCAAAAAGCAAATGTATTTTCCTCAATACTACTTTAAATAAAATGTTAGGTAAATCTTTCTGATTTATTAAAATAAAAAGTCACATACATGGATATTCTGGGCTAAGCCCCAGATCTCCTCTCACCCTAGATCCACTCCTGATAATAACCCTGATGAACACTCACATTTAAGGAAGTCGTCTCTGGTCTTCGGGTTCGGAAGTGACATGTTGTGTCTTGCAGCAATAACGGCATAAACTGTCGTCTTTATGCCTACGTTATCTGTGAATTGAAACAAGATCTTTGTGTAAATGAGAGTAAATCCTTCATAGAACACAAAGGTTAGATGATTTACAGCGAGATGCGTCTCATTGTTTGGAGATGTTTAATGCATACTGACTGTTTTTACAGGTGTCTTTAAGTTTGTTGGTGTATGAGCTCAGCAGGTTGTTGCACATCTCTTTTGTGGACTGAGTGATAACACGACTGAACGACGGCAGACGATCCATGAGACCGATATAAACACCAGGTAAAGACACATCAACAGCTTCCTTTTTCCACTGTGAATACTCCTGGAAAACAATACTCATATAATTAACACCAGAAACAATTAACAAAAATTTTTTCATTCCACCCACTGTTATTTTAGTATCATCGATAGTTTTTATTAATATTAATAAATAAAATGTATTAATAAATTTATTAATATTAGTGGAATTATTTTAACTTTAGGTTAGGATTTAGTAAAAAGAGTGTTTTGTAATTATTATTATTATTATTATTTTTTTTTTAAAGTCTATATTAAGTTTATTCATCGTTTTACTTTTAGTTATATTAGTATATCAAATTAAATTAAATAAAAATGATTAATGTTGCCTTATTATATTTATATACTATTGTTTATATAGAGAGAATTTATTTGTAGATTTATATACTATTATTTTCTTTCTATTATTATTTTGAACCAGTAGAATTATTTTAACTTAAGCTTATGATTTAGTAAAAATTTGAGTTTTATTATAATTTATTTTTTTAAATATGTCTATATTTAGTTAATACATTTTCATTTCAGTTTTACTTTTAGTTGAATTAGTTTATTAAATTAAACTAAATAAAAATGTTATATGTTGCCTTTTCCTTTTTTATTTATATACTATTATTTATATAAAGATAATTTATTTGTAGATTTATATATTATTATAGTTTTTTATTAATATTTAAAATTGGTGTTTATTTTTATAATTTCAGTTTTAATTTTTTATTTTTTGTAACTTTGTCAAGTGTGCATTTGTCATTTCAATTAATTTAAGTTTTCATTTTTATTTTTTTTTAAAGTTAGTACTTTTAATGGTTCTTTTTAGTGGTTTTATTTCAACTCACAAAAGTGTTTAAATAGTTTTAGTTAACTGTGCCAATTCACTGCAGCTTTTAAACTTTACACACCACCTTTAACTGAGATCATGTTACAGATACGTTAAGGTCATCAGGAAACAGGAAGTACCCTCCTTACCTGCAGGAAGTCGATGTCATTTTTGTTCTTGGTGATTTTCTCGACCTGACTCTGTGTTTTCTTGAGTTCAGTGCAGCGTTGCTCCAGATGAACCCGGATTCCTTCGGCCTGGTGCAGCGCCTGTCGCTCCTCCACCTCTAAGATCTCGCTCACTTCCTTCTTGGCCTGCTCCACGGCCGCCAGCAGTATGTTAAACTGCTCCTCGATCACTCCACGCACCTCCTTCACAGACGCCTGCAGACAGACAGACAGACAGACTGAGACACTTCACAGTCAAAGAGACAAGTACCAGACACCAGAGGAGATGGGTGTTCTTTCAAAAGCTTAATATTGTTTTGTTGTCACAGCGTTTCATATTGATTGTAAAACAGTACAGTGAAGATAAAGTAGTATTTGTTCTTTAAAGTGCTGTTTTACCTCTATAGACACCGTGTTGAGCTGTAACTTGTTAATGGCGTTTTCTGCCGCTGTGACCGTCTTCATCATGTCTGTCTGTTTGTCCTGAAGCTCTCTCTGTAAACACACACAATATTGTGTGTCAATATCCTCCAAAAAGTCAAGGCAAAATTTATTTCTATAGCACTTTTAAAAGCAACAGAGTTATGCCAAAGTGCTGTACAAAACACAATATATAAAAAGCATAATATAATTATATATACACATGCATTGTACAAAAAAACAAACAAACATTCAAATCAGTTACAGGCAAAACATTCTGTAATGTAATGAATTATTTACTTAAATATTTACTAAAATGTATATCTATATATAGTTAATATACAGACTCACACTTATTTACTACATAAATAAATATACCTACATTTACTATGTTTAATGCACTGTATTAATATAGTCACCGGTAAAATATTATTTAATGTAATTAACTATTTACAATTTAAAATGTATGCTTACATTGATTTATATAAAAGTATATGCATATAATTTTTTTTAAATCCATATGGATAGTTAATATAGACATGAACACTTATTTACTACACACACACACACTTATATTTACTATGTTATTAATAGATAGTAACTGGTAATATATACAAACACATCTATAAAAAAGTATATACATATTTAATGTATATGCATAATTTATGTACACTATTATCTCTCTCTCTATATATATACTGCTATACTATATTCTGCTTTGTAATGTAAACAATTGTGAAAATTGCTAAACAAATAAATCTGAATTAAATTGAATTAAATATGTGTATGTGTGTGTGTGTGTGTGTGTGTACAGTAGATCAAGAGGTTATATTGTGCATTATACATGATAAGATGTTATATTGCATTACACAAAGTTAATGTAACCAAAGCCATCATTCCTGTGCATTAGTAATAGGTATAGGTAGGTAGGAATAGGTAGCAGTCTCTTTGTTCAGCTTTTGCTTTGCATTCCACAGACAGGTCCAGACAAAAATGTCCTCTGTTGAGCAGTAGTCAATGTTATTATCTGTGTAGGCTTGCTAAAGGGAACATGTCAAACAATAGAGCTTTGACTTTCACATTAAAGCAAAGCGTGAGTACATCCTCCACCCTGACCACCCAACAACCCCAGAACAGCCGAACCTGAACCTGACGGTGTGTCACTGCACCGATGTCAATGAGAACCCCTCCCTGCACTGTCTCACATACACACACATCGGTGTTTGTCCACTCTTCCTGAGTTAGCAAGCTCAGCATTTGAAATAGAAAGGGCGTATTAACGGTTCTGTTTTGATGTCATTCATGCAATGAGGGTAGCTTCCCTTATGCATATCCACACTAGAAAATAATGTCATGTGCTCACTGTAGTGGTTAGACTGGATATGTAAAGGAGATATGTGTGTGTCATAGCTTCTCTGTTAATCAGCGGAGAGGAAGTTTCGCTCAAGGTAACCGGACTGAACTGTTGGTTTTGTCAAGTAACGCAGTCAGGCAGGATCTGAGTTATGAATGTTGTGTTATCTAATGCTCATGCTAAAACATCCCAGAGAATGCCTCAGATGTATGAAGAGCACCGGGCACACCCTGCTCTGCACGCCAGAACAATGCATTATAATCGTTGACCTCACAGTCCTGACAGGGAAGACGTTACAAGCACACATGCAAGGCGGATCGTTTTAATACATTGTATTTAAAGAACAATTGTTCTGATGTCCTGAGTAGTTTTTCATTTAACTGTCAAGTTCCAAAAAAAAAAGAAGCACATTGCATGGCCTAGATAGTAGATGTATCATTAAAATGTTATTGTCTTCTAAAGACGTACAGCAGTTTTATGAATAACTTGGACAGAAATTTAAGTTAATATGCACTGAAAAATCATTAAAAATTGAAAAAGAAAATAATTTTTTTCACATAAGGCATTACATGCATCGAAATATAATCAAACGATTAAACGATTTGAGCTTTCTAGAACATTACAAAACATTTATATTTCAAATAAATGCTGTTCTGTTGAACTTTCTATTCATCTGTGAATCCTGAAAAACACAATGTGTCACAGTTTCCACAATTTTTTTAATTTAATAATAATTTAAATTTATTAGCAGCACAATCAGATGTTTATTGAGAAGCAAATCACCATATTAGAATGATTTCTGAAGATCATCTGACACCAAAGGCTGGAGTAATGATGCTGGAAATTAATATTTGATCAAAGCAATAAATTACATTTTAAAATAAATTCACATGGAAAAGACTTGTGATAATATTTCACAATATTACTGTAATTTTTATCAAATAAATGTGACTTCACTTTCATGGATTAGCTTTATTAAAGAAAGAAAGTCACACAGGTTTGGAATGACACGAAGGTGAGTAAATCATGAAAAATGTGTTCATTTTTGAGTAAATCTTGTTCTTCTAGTTGCCAGTGACGTGGTGCACGCTCATGCAGCCTACTTTCAAACACAACCAAATAAAAATACATTTATTTGTTTAGCATGCAAATATGCCAGAGTCTGACTGTAAATAACAAAACATAACAGCCACAGCAAAAACCATATAGAAAAGACTTAAAGCAGTGTTTAAAGCATGTTAAAGACACACCGACCCACGTGTACAAGTGTTGCATCACCCTGAAAACATGCCACATCACAAAAAGAGTGTTTAGGTTCTGGTTCTGGTCACACTGAGCAACCTCTCTTTAGAAAATACCATGAAGCTTTCTCTGCTTATTTATGCTGATTGATAAGTGTGGTCAGTATTTCCTACATGCTCCACAGAAGATGTTTTTCATTCCCGAGGAGAGGATTTCACACAGACGTCATGAATTGACGTACACAACCGGATGTAGAACCAGTTTCAGATTAAAGAGATGTGTGTTTTCATCAGAAATGCATTAAAGATTACACTACGTCCTTAAGGTTCCTGTCCGAAAAGGAGCAACTACTAATAAAAGAGCTTTCATACTTGTCAAACTTAGTGAGCAATGAGATTCAGTAGAGAGCCAATGAGTCAAACTGACATTAAACTCAACTTCTATACACCCTAAATACACAACTAACCAAATACTTGATGGATTCAGTGATAACTTCACAATTCAAAGAATCATTTATTTCTGTAACAAAGTATTAAAGTGCATTGTGTGAAATTAATCACATCACAAACCACACACATTTTTTATGCATTATTGACACTATTTTCCTATTTAATGCTGACTGTTCGGTTGCTTTGACACAATCTTTATTGTTAAAAGCGCTATATAAATAAATGTAACCTGACTTATGAGCAACAATAACGGCCTTGATGACCACTAGATGACCACACAATCCCATATAGGCCTTTTGTATGTGTGTTCATGTGTGAGCTGTTTTTTTTTTTTGGTCAGAGAGAGAAATGATGTGGTTTTGTACTGTTTGCCCTAACAGTAGTCAAAGCGTAACAGAGGAAATATTTCACTGAAAAGCTTAATTAGAGTAAGAAACAGGTCGTATGTTTGAGGCTGAACTCATCCCTGAAGGTATAAAGTGTAAGTTGCTAAAGTGTAAATAAGTAAAATGAGTGCAAATCCTGGGGTTGAATTTGGAAATTTGGAGCAGCATCCTACTTTTGCTATTCTTGCTATATATTTACATACAGTATCTTATGAATTCTAGCACTGTATGTGATTCTGAATGCTATCATAACAATCTTACATTCGTCTGAGCATCTCGAAACAGCAACACTGGTTCCAATGGAATGTTCTGGACTATGGCAGATGAAGAAGTGTTTAGGAATAACGTTTTTGTTCTGTTGACTCAAAAATTTTATATTTTATCTTTAAATAAATAATGTGATTTTCTTTTCTGGTTCCAAAATATATGAAGATCAACATGGAGTCTTTTCACATAAACTGTTGAATTTGAATCACCTTAATTAAAACTGAAGTCTTTTGTTATACATCACCATTCACAAGTTCAACAATTAATTAATTGCATTAAACTGATCAAAAGAGGCAATAAACACATTTATAATGTTACACAATATTTCTAATTCAAATAAATGCTGCTCTTTTGAAAGTTTTATTAATCTGGGAATCCAGAAAAATAAAATGCATCACAGTATCCACAAAAAAAAAAAAAAAAAAAAAAAAAGAATAGGAAAAAAGAGAAATGTTTCTTGAGCAGCAAATATATCAGAGTATATCAGAATCATCTCTGAAGATCATGTGACACTGGGGTAATGATGCTGAAAATTCAGCTTTGCATCACAGGAATACATTTTATTTTAAAATATTATGAAATATAAATCAGTTCTTTTAAACTGTAAAAATATATCACATTTTTACTGTATTTTTGATCAAATAACTGCAGGCTTGGGCTTGATCAGGGATGGGATGGGCAGTATTTCAGACACATGTATTAATAATACGTATATGAAATACAAAATAGGCATACTTTTTATATTTTAAGGCCTTTAAAAATATAATGTAATTTGCATTTAAGTGCATTTTCCCACAAATAAATAATAAGAAATTGATCGAACATGGAATTCTCATTACATCTACATAAATATGCAGCATTTCAAGATTTGGCGCTAGAAAGTAAGCGCGAGAACAGAAGTACCTCTATCTTCTTGCGCGCCTCGGTGATGGGCACGGCGCTGTGTCCGCGGTGGTCCTCCGTCACGCACTCCTGACACACGCAGCACGCGTCGGCGCAGCAGAACAGCTCCAGTGCGCAGCGGTGCGTCTCACAGGTGCGTCTCTCGATGTCCCGCAGCGGCTCCACCAGCCGGTGGCTCTGGAACTTGACGTTCTCCAGGTGTGGCCTCAGGTGAGCCTCGCAGTACGACACCAGGCAGGTCAAGCACGACTTCGTGGCGCGGCACGGCCGGTCGATGCAGGAGTCACAGGTGACATCGTTCGGCCCCAGAACCTCCTCTTCATCCTGAGGCTTCTGAGGGTCCTCTGACTCCTTCAGGTCCTCCTGAATCTTGCTTTCCTCAATGGGCTTGGTCTCTTTCTCTCCTGCGGTCTGGTTTTCTGTCTCTGGAGATCCGTTGATCTTCTCCTCTGTGGACTTCTGATTGCTCTCCTCTGGGTTCTTCTGGAGTTTTTCTGAACTCGAGCTGCTAGCTGGCAGATCTGCTGTCAGCACCACGTCGACCATGATTGCCCTCCTTCTGTCTTGAGCTTTGACTTCAGTTTAAAGTTGAAGCTCAAGCCCAAACTTACGAGAAGTGAGTTGGATCTAAGCCACGCCCCCTAACAACTCAGCTATTTCCTCAAATTCTTCTCATTCTGATACAGTCAGAGGAGGAGGGCGGGGCTACACTCTAATGTGGGCGGAGTTCGTATGCAGATCAGAAGGGCGTGTTTTCTGTCCTGACTGTGTTTTGGTAATAATTTGATTACTTAAGTTACTAGGCTGATAGTTTTCTCTTAGATCTTTGTTTTTGTGTTTATAGTTCATTTACTCATCTGTAAACCAGTTTAGTGTACAAATTAATCAGACTTAAAAACTTCTAGCTGTTCATGCTGATTTTTTTTTCAGTGTGTGAGTTGTTTTTAAGATGCTGTGTTAAAAGTAGAATATCTTGGCTTTTGGCACAATTATCAAACTCATTCATGCTTCCACATATTCAAAATAAGTGTTCATATCATGTTGTAACTCAATACCAGGTGATTGTCCCTGTAATAAGTGTACTGTAAGTTTCTTTAACAACATTTAAATTATTGCATTGAACTAAATCAACATTAAACTGAACTGAGCTGAACAATGACACTATACTGTCTTGTTAAAGCTGATATACAGCACAAGTTTCATCACTGGTTCTGCTGTTGTCCTGTTTATTTCTGTGAAGCTGCTTTGTTGTATAGTGTCATGGGTTGGTGATGCAGATGAAGTGATCACGATGGAGATGACAGACAAGTCTTTTAATTTAGTAAATCCGAATACAAAGAGTACAAGCATGAGAACCAATTTAACATAGATGAGAACAGACAGAGGCTAAGAGAGAACTGAGAGTTTAAGTGAAGCAAACTAAGGAGCTGACGATTAAATGAATCATACACAGGTGAACAGAATGCTAATCAGGAACAGGTCAACAGAACACACAATGAAAACTAAACATAACCCTTACATATAGACTTTGACTTGACTTACAGTCAAATAAAATATATTTTATTAAGCCACAAACTTAGACGCCCGTATTAATGAGAGAGAATTAGGCATTTGGCAGATTCTTTCATTCAAAGCGATGTACATTGCATTCAAATTAAACTCTATATTATTTTAATTTAATTATTGAATCCTTATAAGTGATGTTCTAATGAAGGTGAATGAGACAAAGATTTTTACTTACAGTAAAGTTTAAACTGATACACAAAACATGATTGATATGGAAAGAAAAAAGGAAAAAAAGGAGGATCTAATGGACCTCTTTTATCATACTTTTATCCCGGTCTGAATCCTTTGTGAACCACCTTAATGAAAAACTGAAGCTTTTACATCATCAGTCATCAGGGATATTAGTTGTCAGATGCTAAACGAGCTGGTTTTACTTCTCTTCCTGAAGGAGAAGGAAATTATGGCTTTATCTTTTGCAGTTTTCTTAACTTCAGTTCGATGTTGTTTGGCAGACCGTACTTGACCAGCTCCTGCTTGACCTGAAACACAGATGGACAAACAGAACAAAGTTCCCCATGTGGTCTATTTGAACTGTATTCTGTATAAATATTCATAGTATGCGTGACGTACTTGCTGTAAAACTATTTCAGCGCTGCCATTCTGATTCAGGTCTAAAAATGAGGAAAGTCTCACTCGTAATCCAACGACATTGTCTAAAGGGAAACACACACAAACAATTAAAATACTTATTTGTATTTGTTGACACTAATCATATAAACACTGAATAGGATTATAGGAAATTTATCAAAACATAATCTGTAGATATTTGTACTTTTCACGATGCCGTTTCCTGGTCCACCGTCCACCCTGAAGACCCATCGACCGGGAACATCAACATTACTGGAGTTCCTGAGGTTTGAGATGAAGCTGCCATTGATCGATCCAGGAATCACAAAATAGTGTGTGGAGTTTATCGTGTCATAACCAGCCTGAAAGTGTGTAAAACATTATTCATTTAAACAGTATATATAGAGAACATGAACTTTTATACAGTAGTGGATATTAAAATGTTGTTCTCAATACAGAAAACAAGTTTCCTTCACCTGCACTGGATGTCCTGTTACAGCAATGTCACCATAATTCATCAGAATAAATGAAAAATCACCGCCTGAAATTAATACCACTTGAAACGATGTTTCCTGCAAAAATTAAAAGATAAAATTACTTTAAACTTAGCAATTTATTATTGTATTCTTGGTTACAGTCTTTAAGGTCCACTTTATTAATTTGAGCTAGAATTCAGAAAATGAATGATGAACAAAGTGAAAACAGTCACATTTCAGAAGAACATCAATCTTACTGTGTTGGTTAAGTTGAAGTAAGCGACTTTATCCCATGTTGCAACAAAGACCCAAGAGGCGGTGAAGGTCAGATTTGGGAAATGTGTGTTTATATCCCGATTGGCCCGTGTGAGAACATTTCCACTGGTGAACTGTTGATATGAAACTACACCTCTCTGACGGTTGTCAAGATTAGTCCAGAGACCTGCAATTATATCTTGGCTTCCTCTAGCGGGGAATGAGTAGGGGACAAATGCTGATGAAGACTGGTTGAATGTGAGGTGTCCATTATTATTAACCTGCAACATGAGAGATATTGTCACAAATACTTATCACGGATGAGTTTATAAAGCATTACCCACTCACATTAAGACTAAGAATCAAGATGGAGTCAAATTCTTACATAAATCTGCTGGTATGTGCGGCCAAAGAACAGAAATGGACTCAACAGCTGAATAACTGAGGAGTTTCCATCATCAACAGCAGCATTTATTGTGTCTCCAGCTGCTGAGCCGAATGGATAAAATACTGCTGGTCCTGCAAGAGAAAAATAAGTAAATAAATCTGACATTATTTCTCACAGATTAATGGGGCTCATGTCTGAATCTGCCTGTGATTAGTACCAAAATAATGATGACATCTGGTGGCCAACTCATGTGGATGTTACAGTAGTAAAGTAAAACAACTGAAAATGGGGGAAATCTCCTTATGAAATAATAATAATGATATATATATATATTTTTTTTTGGATGAAAGATGAAAGAAAGAAAAGATAATGCATATTTATTTGCCGTCTTTGCACATAAATACCAAGGTTGCTAATATTCATGTACAGGACTGTCTAAATCAGGAAAAACCACAGTTTTGCATTAGGTTACATGATTTTAATGTGCTTCATGTCATGCATTAAAACTGTGTAATGGGTATTCAATTAAAGTTCCAAGAGTTGCAGCCTCTTTATTTTCATCCCAAGCAGAGGCCGAAAAAACCCAAAACAAAACAAAACACATTTTAATATGTAGCCAATTCTATTTTTACATTTAAATACATGCGAGGCCATGTGACAGAAAAAGTACTGCTTCTGTTTAGGGATTTCTTCTTGAAATCTTTACTGTATCTACTAAAAACAACGTAGATATAATAATCAGAACTTTCTCATGTTAAGCAGAAAAATAAAGTTTAACTAGCAGTTTCAAAGTTTAAGTTCTATCCTGGACAATTAACAATTTTCCCAATAATACTTACATGATTCTTTTGAAATGATCTTAGCCTAAAGATTAACTTTCTGGGATTGACAGTCACGCCATAATATGTAGATCTGGTTTGAATAGCCGGAGTCATAGATAGTTATAGATAGATAAATAGATAGTGAGAAAAATGGTGTTTCTATGAAGCCCATATTTATAACACATTATAAGGGTATTCTTAAGGCAATTATGATGAATGCATAATGCTTATATATATTTATATATATATATTAGGGGTGTTACAATAGGCGTATTCGTATTGAACCGTTCGTTGGACTAATTAATTATATTTGAAAAAAAAGAAAGAAAGTGAAATATAATGATATGCGTTCAACAAGGTAGCCCAATAACCCAAACAACGTAACAGGCAACGCCCTTTGACACCCCCGAAGAAGAAAAAAACACCAACTTATATGTTTATGTTAGGCTACTCAGTCAGGCGCTCGCTCACTCAGTACGCGCTGAGTGAGCGAGCAGTTCATGCACGGTACGCGGTGGCCAATGCGTTTAACAGACCAGAAATAGAAGATCCTCCAATAACCAACAGGTCTGGTGTTTGGGTGCACTTTGGATTCCCTGTAAGCTATAATGGTGATGGCAAGAGAGTGGTGGATAAAAAAAACAACAGTATGTCGCATCTACATGACAATAGGCACCAGCTGGAATAAAAAAAAAAAAAAAAAAAAAAAAAAAAACACCAGCGGGAATACTTCAAACATGTCAACTCATTTACGCCGACATCACCTTATTGTGTCAGTATCTGGGAAAAGACGAAAAAAAGGAGAAACATACACGCAACAAACTATCCCTGCAGCATTTATGCAGACATTTCCAACTGATTCAAACAGGGCAAAAGATTGGTAGGCTTAATTTACGTTATAGCCGCGGATATGAGACCTTACTATTTACCATTCATTCTATCATCACCATTATAGCTTACAGGGAATCCAAAGTGCACCCAAACACCAGACCTGTTGGTTATTTTAGGATCTTATATTTCTGGTCTGTTAAATGCATTAGACATTTTGCAACGAGCCTTCAGCGCGTGCTGAGTGAGCGAGCGCCTTAGGGGCTGTTCACATATCGTGCCTAAAAACGCGTGGAAAACGCTAGGCGCATCTTTCTCCTCCTTTCCAAAGCGCTCGGGCAGTTGCGCCCCTGAGGCGTCTGTCTTTGCTAAGCAACCATGACGTGCTCTCTCCATGAAGACGCGGAAATTTAAGCACAGGATAAATGGATTTGCAGCTCTAAAAAGCGCTTGCAGTAGGCTAGCCCTGCTACTAAATTTATTTCAAAATTTCAATCCATATACAACTATGATCAGCTGTTCCTTCATCTTGGCTGAGCTCTCAACGTTGTTACGGGAAAGGATGAAGCTGATTGGTTAGTTCTTGTCACATGACCCGCGGTGCGCTTGCGGCATTCTGAAAAGTTGAGATGTTTTTAATTTTTCCTGTATCTAAAACGTACCTTACCGAACCGAACTGTGACATCAGTGTATCATATCGAACCGAACCATGAATTTTGTTACACCCCTAACAAATAAATATATATATATATATATATATATATATATATATATATATATATATATAAAAACACTTATAATGGTATATCAACTCATGAATAATTATAAAAAAATTATAATACATCATAATATTTACATATTTGTGGTTATAATTTTTAAGAGTATGATTATTTATAACACACAATGAGCACCATATTAAATCTACTTTGTTTATAGTATAATGGACTGTATCATATCTTGACATGATGAAAATCAGTTACAGAAATATTTAAGGATCAAAGACTTGAGTTGCTTTTAAAATATTCAAGAGTCCTTTTCCTCGAGTCGATTTACTGGGGCAATATAAAAGACTAAGTTGAAAACTGACTTGAGTTCGTATATCTACCTTTATTTTGCCAAAACAAATAATTAACATTTGCAATGGAATAACTTGACTTTGAGAAGAACTATTTGTAAAAACATTTAGCCTCTTATTTCTTTGTGTTTGGTGGTCTGCACATAAAACACTTATTAAATTGTATCTTCTTTGTGCCAAATTCTATTTAATCTGAGTTTTACTACTTTAACTATAGTTATATGCTATATTCTTTTGTAATGGGACAGAAAGATACATTTTAAGAGACTATTTGTAATAAAAATAAATGAGTAAAAAGATATTCATGAGGTTTAAAAAGAAAACGACAGTACCAGTGGTTGTGATTGGTGGAGTAATGGGTTCTGTGGGTGAAATCCTCTCTGTTGTTGTAGACACTGATGGGATGGACTGGATTGAGGCTTCTGCTATGAATATTTTATAATTTTTTATATCAGTATAAAACATTTTTAAACACAACTTAGAAAAGTAAATTTAATTACATACTAGTAAATACTCACCTGCACAGTAAGCTCCACAAAACATTGGCTTGACAAACTCATAAACATAGTAATTTCCAGGACAGGCTTTGACTCTTATAGGGTGAGATGTGTAATCACAGCAGCCACCCCATACAGAAGTACAGACCTGACGGAGGACCACTCCATCTTCCAGCTGTGGGTGAGGGCCGTTGAGTGACATTGGGTAAACAGTGCCACACATGCCATAACTAACACATGATTCTGGCATCTGAGTTTTTTGACCATTGTAGAACATCCTGTACCAGCCATTCCACTCCACATTATTATCACACATGATATTGTAGTAAGAGATATTATTAGAATAGTCAGTGGCTCTCCAAGGCTCATCCAGACTGGTGTAGTTATAGCAGGGGTCCACACTTGGGGTGGTGAAAGGTACTATTATAAAGAGGCAGAAAGAGAACATCACATACATCAGATTTAATTTATTCAAGATTATAATATAAAAACCAACAGTACAACTGATGATAAGCATGTCAGATATAATAATGAATGAATGTACACAATACCTGCACAGTATACTGGTAATGGGATTGAAACAGTTGGTCTGGTAAATTTGTAGACATAATAATCTCCAGGACAAGCTTTAACTTGGAATGGTTCAGATCTGTAGTGACTGCACTGATCATAGCGAGAGCCGTAAACTTCACGAGAAACAACTCCATCTTCTATATTCTATACGAGGATGATATCCACCAAGATACAGAGAACTAATGCTTCCACATGACATGCCAGAAAAAGACATTTATTTTAAGCTCATGCACAGGTTCTACCATGTAAAGAAGAACACTCTTGAGTTCTGAAGAAACTATGGTACACTTATTTTGGTCATGTCACTACACTCAGAAACTTTGGGATGACATTGGTGTGTTTGTCAAGTGTAAGATTTTGCCAGGCTTCTCAGTACATATGAAAAGCATTATATCTGGGTATTATGACTCTGACCCCACAAACTAAAATATCAGTTTTGTTATTAATTTAAAAAAATAATAATTCCTAAGCAAATTTCACATTCAAAAATGCTAATTCTCCAACTGTAAACCTGTCTTCTCTGTTTTCCTAAAATAAATGGAAAACTATTTTAATGTAATCTCAGTATCTACTAATAAGAAAGCTTTAAGGACTGTTAGAATTTGCTCTGCCTTTGATCTCCTTTTGTAATTTTGTTTAGATTTTGGCCTTTAGTTTCTTTTTCTTTCCTTTAGTTCTATTGTATTCTTCTTTTTTTGGGGGGGTTGATATTATGTGATGTATGTTTATACTTTTGTATGTTTTTGTTCTCTGAATTAATAAAAAAAGAAAAAGCTCTCGCTGTGAATTGTATGCAATACGTTGTGCCTTGTATTAGGCCTACTTAATATGCGAATAATATTGATCACGGTTACCAAGAGGTTTGTGTCAAAACACCAAACGAAAAACTGCAAAGCATAAGCGAAATCTGTGGCAATGCATTCAGAATCCACGATTAGCAAAAACGAATCTTTGAAAAAAAAAAATTAACAAAAAATGAAGCATATTTGAAGATTCTGTTTTGTGCGACTGAGTTCATTTTTTTTTTCATTTTCATTGTGTTTTTCTTCTTTTGTAATGGCATATTTTTGATAGTTTCTGAAAAAGTTACGTTCAGTTTTATTGAAGCAAATGTAATGAACTCATCATAGGCAAGTCGCAATGCATAGCCCTTAGAGTTTATAGGAGGATAGTGAGAGATGAATTCAACAGATCACACGCACCTGCAGCGCTTCTGTGAATAGAGAATACAGAAAAACTATATGCTTACATAAAAAGGAATAGGCATATACACTAAATATATTTCACTTAAATCATATCGACAGATTAACAAAACGAAAGAAAAAATGTGCTAAATTACGATTCATTGTGACACGTTCCACAGTTTTCGGAAAGGAAAACGAAATAGCAGAGAGAAGTTTCTTATAGGCCTATTTAGCAAAAGCTTTATAGTTTTAATTATTTTGCAAAAGCTGAAAGCTTTGAATAGGCTAATGTCTTGCTCCTAGCATATAACCAATCAGCTTTATGACCATTGCGCTGACACAATATTATTTAGCTATATTAAAGCCTGTTCATTATCAAAATAAATAAATAACGTTAAAGAAACAAATAAAAAGCTACTCTGCTCCGTTTGTACAAATGTTGCATTCAGCGTGACCGAACCTCACTGTGCTGATAAAGCCGATGTGAAAGATGATGTTTTATGTCAATAAAAGTAAACACTATATAATAAATATTATTTTAGCATCCAGATATGTCGGGAACATGGAAACATTTGGGTTAGTTTTTGGATTGCCGTTTTTTTAGCCTAAACTTTAGAGGATTTGTTTTGGAGAGAAACTAATAACTGTTTTTATAATGTCTGTAAACCTTTTGCTTTAAACTACAGGCATTTCAGCCTTCATTATTTTCGGGAAAGTAATAAGGCTAATAAAATGCGGTGAGCTGTGACTTAAGTTTTTTTTTTTCACTCTCAAAATGCAATATTATAGGCTACAAGTGTTTTTTTTTTAACAATGCATTAAACATTTTTAATATCTTAATAATACTTTGATGTTTTTGTTTGAAGTGTTGATAGATTTTTTTTAGCCAAGGTAATTGGCTAACGTTAGATCTCTATTTTTTCCTTTTCTTTTTGAGTAAAGTAAACGCTGTAGGCTTCTTTATTATTATATATTATTATCATTAGGCAAATTATAGGCAAATAATATTGTTTTAAAAAAGTAAAGTTATTAACCGGTATTTATTGCACCCATACCAGTTTCGGAACGGTAATAATATCAGAGGAATGCAGGAACAGAAATGTTAAAATATCACTTCTGTTCGGAGTGAACCGGTTGGGCATTGTTTGAATTGTAATGATCCCGATTCCGATTCTGCTTATTGATTCTGATTCTTAATAATTCCTACTTTCGGCTGGGACGATAAATCGATGTATAATCTATTCTTAGATTTTCACAATGCATTACGATTTCTCTGGAATCGAGGAAAATAATGTACAAATGTGTTCGTTGCAGCTTGGTATACGCAACAACCGAGGATAGGCCTATTAGTATATGACATTTGGTATAGAAATAAACAAATGGTAATTAAGTGCTTTTCCTAAAAATGAGAAAGAAAATACAGGGTATTAAAACCGTATGAACTAAAAATAAAGTCAGAATGTGAGGCTAAATAGATGTCTCCGAAAATTCTTCACAAAGAACACAAAGAATGGCCTTCTCAGCTGCCATAGTTGCAACTCTTGCAGCCTCGTGAATTGAGAACCGATGAATTGATGATACTGCGCATGCGCGATTCAGCGTGAAGCCAACTGACTCACAGAACCGAAGTGATTCTTTTGGTGATTGATTCTGATTCTGTACTAGTAATATTATGAGCGCGGGTATTTCGAGGGCTTGGATGAAGGGCAATCTGGCGAAACGTAAGTTCATTTAATAACAAATACATCGCAATGGATTATGTTTAGTAAGTGGATCATGGTTTCTGCGCTGATGACACCTAATTTATTTACTTTATATCTTCAAGACTTAAATCCTCATATGCACATTATTGCTGTTACTGTATTTGGGTGTTGTTGCAAAATTCAAATGTAAACTTTTCATGATTATGAGGTTTTTAACTGACTAAAGTTATGAGTACTGACTTTATATATTTGAATGTTTGATAGACGTGACGCAATTACATCATCGCCAATGACGTCATTACGTCGAGCGTAAAAGAACCGCTGTTTTTTCAACCGGTTTATTAAATCGAACCGTCCGAAAGAACCGGTTTGCGGAAAAGAATCGAACTTCCCTTCACTACAACACGCATACACCTCAGAAAACCAGGAGTGAAGGTATGGAAGCATATGGGTAGCATTATTCAATTTGGGATGTAATATGCAAAATGACAATGCAATATGTAAAATGGCAATGCATTTCTGTATATACATTTCCATTTTCCAATACATTTGTGCAACGTTTGGTGCAAAATGAAAATGAAAATGTAATTACATAATTTTCATTTGCCATTTACTACACCAGTTTTAATATGTAAAATGAATATTAATTTTAACGCTTTATAAGTTGCAAAATTAAAATGAAAATGTATTACAGAAATGATTAGATATGTCTAACATGTTAAAGCAAAAAACTGTGGCAAAATGATCATTTAAATGCTATTTTTCTTAATTGCATTAACACTCACAGTCAAGACACTTACGATTGCATTTTCATTCGGTGTCCCGCAATGAATGTAGCAAAATTCAATGTGCACATTGAAAATGCATTCCGAGCCGATCACGTGTCCCCGCCCTCGCGCCACGTCAATCATTGTGTGAACAAGGCGGGGCTTGCAGAAGGTCAGAGACTCAAATCTCAAGAAGAGGATTTAATCAAGTGAGACAACATGGACAAGACAGTTGGTCCGTGTATGTTTTGATCATTTCGGTTTATGGCTTCAATATTTCATTCGCACTTGTGGGCGGAGCTGAAACGCTGCTTTCATCTGATTGGTCGAATCGGATCGGTTTTCATCTGACAGCCTTCAGCTCGGTCTTGTCATTCTTTCAGGCAGAATAAGAGTCAGTGCGAGTGAAGCACTGAAACGTCTGAAACTACGCTCACTGTTAATTAGCATAATATTTGAATCAGATGTAGCTGGGCACATAATACTGATGCTGAGACCTGCAAATTATTTATAGGTTGTAGTATTGTACGAATATTGTCCCACTGATAAATACAGTGCAAATAGTTCTGTCCCTTTGGATAACAGTGAAGTGGAAATTAAAATCAATAATAGACTGAACAGTTCCATGTCTGTAACATTTACCACTCTCATCTTTTAAGTCATAAGGCACTAGGTATGTGTGTGTGTGTGTGTGTGTGTGTGTGTGACATTAATAAATAATTGTAAAAATGAATATAGTTACATTTCTAAATAAAAATAGTAAAATTAGCTCTATGGTGCTCAGTGCTCCTGTAGCCTACCCCAGAGCGCCCTCTCGCGGCTGTAGATGGTAATGTTTTCTCTTGGTTTTGAATAAATGTGACATATAGTCCAGTGCGACTTATATATGTTTTTTTCCTCGTCATGACGTATTTTTGGACTGATGCAACTTATACCGAAAACTTTAATGTTTCACCCAATTCAGCTCATATCTTTAGACTCGTCTGACTCGTGTTGCTTGTATAACTGGCCAGACTTACCTTCCCAAAAAATCCTATTTAATTTTATTTCATAAATTTAACTATATTTATTTCCACTTCACTGTTATCCAAAGGGACAGAACTATTTGCACTGTTTTTATCAGTGGGACAATATTCATACAATACTACAACCTATAAATAATTTGCAGGTCTCAGCAGCACGAATTATGTGCCCAGCTACATCTGATTCAAATATTATGCTAATTAACAGTGAGCGTAGTTTCAGACGTTTCAGTGCTTCACTCGCACTGACTCTTATTCTGCCTGAAAGAATGACAAGACCGAGCTGAAGGCTGTCAGATGAAAACCGATCCGATTCGACCAATCAGATGAAAGCAGCGTTTCAGCTCCGCCCACAAGTGCGAATGAAATATTGAAGCCATAAACCGAAATGATCAAAACATACACGGACCAACTGTCTTGTCCATGTTGTCTCACTTGATTAAATCCTCTTCTTGAGATTTGAGTCTCTGACCTTCTGCAAGCCCCGCCTTGTTCACACAATGATTGACGTGGCGCGAGGGCGGGGACACGTGATCGGCTCGGAATGCATTTTCAATGTGCACATTGAGTTTTGCTACATTCATTGCGGGACACCGAATGAAAATGCAATCGTAAGTGTCTTGACTGTGAGTGTTAATGCAATTAAGAAAAATAGCATTTAAATGATCATTTTGCCACAGTTTTTGCTTTAACATGTTAGACATATCTAATCATTTCTGTAATACATTTTCATTTTAATTTTGCAACTTATAAAGCGTTAAAATTAATATTCATTTTACATATTAAAACTGGTGTAGTAAATGGCAAATGAAAATTATGTAATTTAATTTTCATTTTCATTTTGCACCAAACGTTGCACAAATGTATTGGAAAATGGAAATGTATATACAGAAATGCATTGCCATTTTACATATTGCAATGTCATTTTGCATATTACATCCCAAATTGAATAATGCTACCCATATGCTTCCATATGAAGGTGAATGAGTCCGGAAGATGGGATAATGGCGCCCTCTGGTGGTGAGAAGGAGACACACCGGGTCCAGAGTCATGACAGTAATCAGATAAAATTTCGATCGGATTGTAAGGGGTGTAATCCGAGCCAGAGGACATGTAAACACTTGATAGGATTGAAAACCGAACTGGAAAGTACTACTTATGCGCAGTGACGTAGAAATAGCATAATGTCTCATCATTATAAAACTACCTTTTTCACTCAGTGTCTATGAAGTGGAGCAGCACAACATCCCACCAGTCCCTGTTTAAGACTCTTTAACAGACGACTTGGGTGGGGAAGGGGCACATTTACAATTTCATTTTTTAAATTTCTGTACAACAGTTCATATGCTGGTTGTTGCGCAATTAGGACCCAAATTAGATAAATATCACATGTGCTTTTAAAAACAGTATGCGGTAACAGTGCGAAACCCTGGATATTCATGCAGTGTGTGCATGTCAAAAGTGTAAATCCAAATAAACTGGCTTAATGGCATTTTTTTTTGTGATAAGCTATTTATATGGAATGGAATGGAAATTTGATCTTCAGCCATCACCTACAGGTAATGGTTCATTTGAATCGCATGCCATTACTATAACCCACCCTGTTAAAATTGTATCATCCCCCAGGTAAATAGGGAAACTTCTTGGAGAAGTTGGATGTGCTGCTATCGAACTTTCCCGAAGATGGTACTCCTCTGGTACTGCTTGGTGACTTCAACATCCACCTAGATAAACCCCAGGCTGCTGACTTCAACACTCTGCTCACCTCATTTGATCTCAAGCGAGTGTACTACAGCGACACACAAATCAGGCAACCAACTGGACCTCATCTACACGCGCTGTTGCTCTGTGGACACCTCTTCAGTTGCTCCACTGCACACCTCAGACCACTTCCTCATTACTGCTAACCTAGCACTCACTCCTGAAGCGGCACACACTCCAACGCAGGTCACCTTTCGACGGAACCTACGCTCACTCTCTCCCTCCATCTTCTGTGGTTTCATCCTCATTTCCTTCACTATCTCAGTCTTCAGCTCTGGACTCGAACAGTGCTACGGACACTCTTTGCTCCACTTTATGCGATTACTTGGACAACTTTTGCCCACTGTCATCTAGACCAGCACGCACCACCCCATCTGCCCCCTGGCTGTCTCAGGTTCTCCGTGAACATCGCTCTAAACTCAGGGCTGCAGAGAGGAAATAGCATAAATCAAGAAACTCTACCAACCTCAGTGTTTATCAGTCTCTCCTCTCTTCCTTCTCTGCAAATGTCTTCACTGCTAAAACATCCTACTACCAAAACATCCTCTGCTCTTCTTAATCCGCCTCCACCACCTCCTCCATCGCACTCCACTCTCAAAGATGGACGTTTCCAAACTTCTCCTGTCCAATCATCCTACTACTTGTCCACTTGATCCGATCCCCACTGACCTCCTTCAAGCGATCTCTCCTTCAGTCATACCTTCGCTTACTCACATTATCAACTCCTCTCTTCATTCAAGCAGGCTCGGGTAAGACCACTGCTTAAGAAACCATCTCTAAATCCAGCGCTTCTTGAAAACTACAGACCGGTATCCCTTCTTCCATTCAATGCAAAGACACTAGAGTGAACTGTGTTCAACCAGCTTTCTATGTTGGAGTAAGTGTCAGCCACATTAAAAAAGTTAACAGCTTAAGTCATTTGCGGATTAATGCGTATTGGAGATGCGAACCGTTTAAAATGATTCAGTTCGATTTGGTGAACTGGTTCAAAAAGATCCGGTTACAATTCTTCGTTCGCGAACAGGATATCACCAACTGCTTTGTTTTGAACGGTCTAACAACAGACACGGAAGAGAAGACAATGCTGAATAAAATCGTAGTTTTTGCTATTTTTCGACCAAAATATGTTTTCGATGCTTCAAAACATTCTAACGGACCCTCTGATGTCACATGGACTACTTTGATGATGTTTTTCTTACCTTTCTGGACATGGACAGTAGACCGAATCATAAAAATGCAAACCCACAAACCCGAAGGGCAAACAGATGTCTGAGAATGACCTGAGAGGGTCATCAAAGTCCTAAATGTGTGAGAAACAAACCACAGAGAGTGTGTTTTATGTTATCCATGGAAAAATACAGCTGCTAAGACTTTGTAACCTTGATTGCAGGAACTCAGTGTTACTCTATGACTGTCTGACCTTCTTTGCAAAGGAATAAAAGCTTTCTTTTTAATTATAACCCAAAAGTGAGCCTGTCTCTTATGCTGATGAGAGTTGATTTAATTTTGCCACAATACTTCCTTTCGCATGCACGTGCTCTCAAGTGTCCAAGGCCGAAAGTGTTTGAAAAGGACAATAGAAGAGGACTCAGTTCTCATCTAAATTGAAACACTAGCCTATATATATATATATATATATATATATATATATATATATATATATATATATATATATATATATATATATATATATATATAGTGTATAAATGATCAGTTATTACAGAAAGTCATAGATGTGAGATGTAAAGTTGGAATCATAAGAAATAAGTTCAGAAGTTCAGAGATATAAAAATCGCCTAATGAGTTTTTCTTGTTCTGTTCATCTGGATGTTATGTTTTCATAATGGCCAACTGACTGGACAGTAGATTATCTCTGTGTATTGCGGCTGATTTAATGAGCCCCACACAGACTGAAAAACAAATGTGTGGCATGATTTTCAATCTGAGTTGATTATATTTTAGCAATAGTGAGACTCTGAATCGGTCAAATATGCAGCCTTAACACCTAACTTTTGAGGTGAAGATATTTTTTTGTCCTGTTGTCCAAAAACTATTTTAATGTCAAAACAAAACATACTTTCTGAATCTGCATGCATCCTGAAATGGACTGAACACAGAACGGTTTGGAATTTGTGCATTTCACAAATGTCACAAATAAACACATTAGGCTAAAATATGATCAAGTTTTAAAGCAAAAAAAAAAAATATATATATATTGATTTCACTGCTTAAAGGAACACTGCACTATTTTTTTTTTTTTAAAGGCTCATTTCCGAAGAAAACAAAAATAACGACTTTATTCAACAAATTATATTTTATAAATACCCAAGATAGATCTAGTGATCAGAATCTAAAAATGTATAGTCACAGATGTATTTATTCAGAGCAAGTTTATAAACTTCTAAGAGACATCTAGTAGTTAGATTGTGAAAATGTAGTCACAGGTGTATCTGTTTAACTGGTTTTCATTCTCTGTTGTCTAACACCCTGCTGAACGCCTGCTTGGGCTGATACACATTGGTGTTTTTTTTTTTTTTTTTACATGTAGCCCTGTCTTACAATAAAGGCTTTTTATAGTTTGCCTGCCATGCGAGTCCCTGAATGGGGATTGTTTTTTTTTGCAATGGAATACACAGTTAATTTTTAGCTAAGTATATTATTGCCTATATAGCTTATTTTATTATTAAAAATGATTTCATAAACACATGAACACATGTCATGAAATCCCGCTGTTTTAGTACAGGTCTATCATACCGTAGGAGCCTAAATGTGTGTAAAAAGGTGATGTGTTATTCTCATGTTGACAATTGAGTGTTAATGTGAACATTCCAGAGATTTCAGTGTAAACAGGTTTCCTTCCCACTGCTGTAGGTAGATGTTTGATCCGGAAAGGCCAAAGGTTTTTAACCACAACAGCATGACAGATGATGGACGTTTGTAAGACTCTCTTTTAGTTTGGATACTAAATTGGACATTATGCATTAGTGGTTTTTGGAGCCAATAAATTGTGCGTAGTGATGCAGACAGAAGAATGAGGAAGTAAACAAAATACATCAAAGTCAGAAAGCATGTCGACCTAGCTACTCCAGAATCAAACAACTCAGTAGCTTAAAGTGGGCACATTAGATTTTGCTGTTACACATACCTCAGATAAAAATATAAAATAAAGAAAGACTCAAAGCTCTGGAAAAGTGGGAGCGTAGAGGGTTGGAAGTGGGCAGATCTACAGCACACACATCATACAGACTAATGAATATTAAAATATTAGTGGATAAACTACAATTGGGTGCTTTTTGCTGTATTTTAAAATTACAACAAACTTCCCAGCACCTTGTTATTAGAGATTACTAACAACAATCACAAGCAAATCAAACAGGTTTCGATAAACCATTCTTGAGATATATCATCGTATTAATATTTATATCAGTTATTGGTATGCATGAAATGAGGAAGAACATTTTTTTAAAGATATTTCATAATATCTTTATGACATTCACCAGCACTAAAGATTACAGACTCTGATCAAATGACATATTTTGTGACATATTAACAGTACATTTCAATCTATATTTTAACTTTCTGGTTACTTTCTAGTTATCTTTTCTTCTGATACAGCTTTATCAGCGCTATGATCTGCACAGCACACATTTAATTTGTCAAAGATGAGTTGGAATGTTACTGTTGGAACTGAAAAACAAATGTGTGGCATCTGGACAGATGACATTTTTCAACTTTAAACCAGTCAATTATACAGCAAGCTGAAGAAAATATTTATATAAATAATATTTATTTAAAACAGTCTTTTTGTCAAAACAATTTTTTTTTCAGTAAGTAAGTTTTCAAATACAGACTATTCTTTTCCTGCCAATGTAGACAATTAATTACATAGATATGATGATTATTATTATTATTATTATTATTATTATTATTATTATTAATATAACTGTTAATCACTGATGGTCTGCTGAATATGCATCATGAAATGAAAATGAAAGTGTTGAGTGTTTGTGCATTTCATAAATTTCCAAAATTCCAAAGACATTTAGCTTTGTTTATCTGATAAAACTCTGTTTCAATACAATACAAGGAATACAATTATTATTATCAATATTATTAAATTATTGATTTTTGCATTTTATTTTTATGTAAAACTAAAGATGGAAATATTATAAAATATTAAAAAAAATTATAAGTTAAAAAAAAAAAAAAAAAAAAAAAAAACCACACACACACACACACACACACACACACACACACACACACACACACACACACATATATACATATATCTATACATATGCACACACAATATTGTACCTGTAGTTTGTCCATTGATAATTTTGCCTGTTAAATACACAGTATAAACATAATGAATTAATATTAAGAATGTTCACCTATTTACAATATGATTAAAGTACATGACGAATAAAACTCTCACTATTAATCAGCAGCAGAAGAGACACACACAGAAAGATCAGAAACCTCATTGTGACCGACGGAAACTCCTGCACAGACATATACATACAAATATATACATATACACACACACTATACCGGTCAAAAGTTTTTTTTATGGTAATATGTTTCAGTTTTTTTTTTTTTTAAGAATTCTCTTCTGCTCACCAAGCCTGCATTTGATCCAAAATACATCAAAAGCAGTAATATTGTGAAACTGTTTTTACAATTTAAAACAAGAGCTTTCTATTAGAATATATTTTAAAACGTAATTTATTTCTGTGATCAAAGCTGTATTTTCAGCATCATTACTCAAGTCTTCAGTGTCATGATCTTCAGAAATAATTATAATAATCCGCTCCAAAAATATTACTATTATTATTATTATTATCATTAATAATATTTAAAACAGTTGAGTACACACAAACACATATATAATTTTTTCAAAGAGAAATTATAGAAATTAATACTTTTATTTAGCAAGGATGCTTTAAATTGATCAAAAGTGATGATAAAGACAGATTTAAAGTTTAGATAAATGCTGTTCTTATGAACTTTCTGATAATCAAAAAAGCCTGAAATATTCTGCTGTTTTCAACATAATAATAAATGAGCAGCAAATCGGAAAATTAGAATGATTTCTGAAGATCATATGATATGAAGACTGGAGTAATGATGCTAAAAATTCGAAATCACAGTAATAAATTCTATTTTAAAAATAGATTCAAATAGAAAGCAGTTAATTTATTAGTAAAAATATTTCACAATATTACTGCATTTGCTGTTTTTTAGATCAAATAAATTCAGGCTCGGTGAGCAGAAGAGAATTCTTAAAAACATAAAAAAAAAATCTCACTGTTCAGAAATTTTGACTGGTAGTGTGTCTGTGTATACTTTATACAAATTTTTCTCAAATTAACTTTAAATTTTTTTTTGTGCAAATTTGCAAATAAATAAATAAATGACTTTACCGGAGGTCAAATGCTGCTGCAGAACACACTCGGGGAGATTCTCTCTTCAGCAGCTGAACACAGTGATGATGATCTCCAGCTCTCACAATCTCATCAGCGCCCCAGAACTGTGGGTGGACCTGTACTGAAACCTGATGTATTTTCTCTAAAAGTTTCTCAACACATGCGACATGAAGATAGTTATTTGAACGGATCACTTCCTTGTGTGCATCCTTTAGAAACTCCTTCACTCTGATAGATAGATGAATGCAGATGGAATGATGATGAGCAACTTTTTCCAAAGCAACTTCACAACAACAGTCAAACCAACCCTCCAGGGAGTGAGCCAAAGGTGACTGGAAAGATTCATGCTAATTATTTTAATAAGCCCCACGCAAAATAAAGTCCAAGCCTGGTCCTCTCATGTCCTTCACTGTCGTTGTTGCTCTTTTGTATCCTTCTGATCTTCTCCGTGGGAATCAAGACCGGTGAGTGGAGCAGGTGTCACTCATTTCACAATCACTCCACCGGCCTCACTCTCTTCCCACGTTTCTCGGCCCACCCCCCTCGTCACATACCCTAAATAAAAATTTAATTTTAATAGTAAATCCTCTTTGTTTGGCAAAAAAAGTTTGCTTAATTTTCAGTTATTAAAAGATAAATTAAATGACTGTTTCATGCCTTGATTTGATAAAAAAAAATCAATTCATGCCTTGATTTGAAAAATAAAATAAAAATAAATAAATAATATATATATTAAGTTGTTTTAAGTGTTCAAATAATTATATGTGCTAAAACTAAATTTGGTAACAATAAAAATGACGGTCATAAAAAATAAAACATTTCATAGGGCCCTTACATGTACTTTTTGCTAAACTTTTATTAAATTGATGTGAAAATGTATAAGTTTCATGATTTTAATTAATTAGACTTGCTTTATGATTAAGAAACTTGAATAAAATTATTAAAAGGAGTGGAGACAAAAAAAAATAATCCAGAAAAATGTAAATAGAAATAGTGGAATTTATTAAAGCTGAATTAAATGCTTGTTTATATTAATGTGTTTCATTTAAAGTAATGTTTATGTGTATAAAGAAAAGCATCTATATGAATTGTGTGCCACATTCCAAGTCATTTGAAGTCATAAATAGCCTTGTATTGTATAAAAATCTTGCCGAATAAATGTACAGTAGCACTACATCAGAACAGTTGAATATCTATTTCAATTTATTTGGTCAGTATAATTAAAGTATCATCTTCATTTCAAATGAAAGAGGAGAGCAGCATTCTCTTGCAACATACAGTGGAAGCAAGTCAAAGGCGACTGATTCTGGTTAAAATCACTGAATCATAAACAAATCAGTGCATAACTACAACTGTATACGGTGAATATTATTATCATATTCGAGTCAAATAAATGAATTTCTCATGTTCATTACAGTTACATGTACCTATCTCTACTGTGTGCTGTATTAATATTGTACTCAAATAATAGGATTGTTGTTAGCAAATTCAAAAATGTCTGCCGTCATAATAATAAAAAGTCCTATTTGTTTCAATCTACACAAAAACTATGTTCCGAACCCCAGCGAGCTGCGTATCTAGCATTTAAGACATCTTAATAATGATGCTACCTTCAAGATACTTTCATTTGGTCAAAATCTTAAAGGCATTCCCATAATGCATTGCAAACTCCATTGGAATCGATTGTCTTCTGTGTGTACCACTATTTGTAAGATGAGTTGTGGCTTAACAAAATGAGTCTCATCCAAGTTCAACCAAAAATGACAATTCTATCACTTACTCATTCTCTTTCTTCAACTGAGCACAACAACAAACAGTGATTGGTACCCACTGACTTCCATAAATATTACTATGGAAGTCAATGGCTACCGTCAACTATTTGATTACAAACCTTCTTTAAATATCTTTTGTGTGTGTGTGTGTGTGCGTGTTCAGCAGGTGAAAGGAATTCATACCGGTTCGGATCAACTTTAGTGTGAGTAAATTACAGAATTGTAATTTTTAGGTGAACTGTCCCTTTAAGAGACAGCAAAGGCAGCTCACTAAACTTTGGAACAAAGTCAAAGCGTGTCCTGTGTAGATTAGGTAAAGTTGTATGCATCTTTTTAGTCTATTGAAGCTGGGAGCTGATCTGGGGTCAGAGGTCGTGAATGATGAGCGCTGCAGTGCTGTATTAACACTGATCCGAAGTTAGTGCATTAGGCAATGATCTTTACATTCAATAATGTCATTTAGCGAAGTGAATAGGAAGCACTGCTTAAAAATCAATGTGAAGGAAATCCTCCTTTTAAGAATATTTGAATGCATTTTGTTTTAAATGAAAAGATGCTTTCTATGCACAGCATTGCTTGTTATAAAGACGAGATTAATTCAGATTCGATCCTGTTTCTTAATGCACATTCCTGGTCCTTCAACAGCACATATCATTCTGAAAAAAACAAATGTTTAATTTCTTTATCCTTCGTCAAAATGTCATCCAAGACTGAAAGTACTCATCCTACATATTTATTCTTATCAAATACCCTGTTTCTTTCAGTAATGCATCATATTATGCAAGTAAAATGAATTGTGAGCCAAGTTTCAAGTTTACTTTAATTCCAATGCCTTCATGCACCAGCCATCATCTCAGTGTCAATCTTCTCATCTTCTGCTCTTCTTCTCATCCTCTTCCTCCGTCACTGGATTCCCACCAGTTCAGTGATGGGTGGTGCAAACACCATCAGCTCCTGATATTTGTGGAAGAACAGACGCAGACGGGAGACATAACCGTCCTCCAGATACGGCAACTTCTTCTCCTTCAGATACCGAGACACTATAGGCTTCACCTGAGACGATTAACACATGCATATCCATTATTAACATTCATTTACTAGTAGATATATTCATTTGTTTATAACAATTTGTTTATCATTTTAAATTAATTTTGTTTGAATAATGTTGCTTCATTAATTTATTTTTTGTGAATTGTATTGTTAATATTAATACTATGTTTATCCTGTATTTTAATTTAAATTATTTTAATATTTTAAATATTCTTAGTAATTTTTACTTATACATATTTATTACACATATTATTACACATATTAGATTATTTTAATTAATCTAGATTAATATTAGTTCATTAATATATTCATTTTTGATAATCATAATGCTACTTGATTTGTTAATGCTGCATGTTAATTTTATTGAAACAAATGCAATGATTTATTGTTTTAAATGATTATACTTTTTCCCTTTTTTATTCTGCATTTTAATCTAAATATTAAGTTATCAATAACGTGTACATTAAACCGATTTCTTTTACTTGCATATATATATATATATATATATATATATATATATATATATATATTTATATATATATATATTATTATTATTATTATTTTTATTTTATTTTTTGAATGTCCTTATCCATTAGTATTTTCTTTCTAATTAATCTTGTTTGACTAATGTTGAATTTAATTCAATTATTAATTCAATTATTACTTTTTGTGAATTCTATTTATACTTAATATGTTAAAGTTGCATTTTAAGTTAATTTAATAAATTATTTACAATTATTTTAAATATTCAATTATTTAAAAATTTTATATTGTATATGTAATATATTATTTATATTATATAAATAAATATACATTTTATATACTATTATAATTATATCTTATAAATTATTAATTTAAATAACTTATTACATGTTCCC
This sequence comes from Carassius auratus, assembly GCF_003368295.1. NCBI lineage: Eukaryota > Metazoa > Chordata > Actinopteri > Cypriniformes > Cyprinidae > Carassius > Carassius auratus. The sequence continues at coordinate 85,051 of NC_039279.1, read as the reverse complement.
TATGTCTTGCCTGGACTTTTATGTTGAAGTGTTTCCTGTGCCTTGTTTGTAGTCTGTTTGTTTATTGGTTCCTCTTGATTTTTGTCAGGTTGTTATCTCGTTAAGCTGTAAATATATATCCCTTGCATTTCCACTTGTCCTGCCTGCACATTGCATTATTCAACTAAAATGCTGCATAAACATTTAGAAAAATATCAATATTAAATAATAAATTAATCAAAACAATTAAAATAAGTTAATTTATAAATGTAATTAAAAAAAAATTGCAATTGCTGTGGCTGTCAGTATGAACGCTGACCTTCAGGCACATGTTGTCAGACAGGAATGGGAAGAGGTGATGCTCCACGTGGCAGCTGATGAGGGAATGGCCGAAGGTCCAGTCCAGCAGTGGGTTTCGGGGAAGGTTCAGGACTCCGTGTGTCATCTGGAAGATGCGTTTGGGACGCTGAGAGGCAGAAAACATTGCCAGGCCGATGTGCTGCATAAGGGGAAACACAGAAACCAAACATGTTCAGGGCTCAAAAAGATCCCACTGACACCATAGGAGCCCAAACTAGACAAAACTGATGTAAACACACAACACAATAGCACATACAAGCATTTATCACACACACATACTGTAACACACTGCGACTATGAACAGAGCTACACAGCATTCACTCCTAAACAAAGGTCTCACACATCGCTGTGGGTCTCAGAGCTGACGGCTGCCCTTTAAACCAAACCAAAATACCTCAGAGGATCAGCACAATACAAGAGTACATTCTCCCTTAGCTCTGCCTGGGAAAATCATGCGTGAATTGTTCTCCGCCGTTTTATGTTTTTCTACAAACGAACCCTGTGAACCTCCGCGAGCAGCAGAGGAGAACAAAGCCGCATTGAGCAGGTCTCGCGGGAAACGATGGAGAGACACACACAGACAGGGATGGACTGATGCAGACTGAATAGCTTCGAACGTTCACACTCAGAATGATTACTCTTATGAGCCTTAGAGAGACGACAGAATAATGTAGTTCTGAAGTGTTACTGTACGGCCAGAGAGTTTGTTAGTGGACTGTGTGGTGCTCTGTTAAAAGTCAGGATCAATGCAATACTAGCAGTCTTTTAACTATCACCACTGTACCTTAACTTAACAGTTTTTATATTTTCTGTAGACAAGCAGTGTAAATATGAGCAACCATAGCATGCAAAACCAACTGTTTTAATGTTTAGTGAAAAGTGGAATAGATCCTTTAGTTTATATTTTCCGAGCATGCAAAAAACACTATGACAGTCAAAAAACTACTATATTTACAATACTTTATATTTTCTGATAATTCAAAAAAAAAAAAAAAAAAAAAAAAAAAATTAAGTAATGCAAAGCCAATTGGAATTATTTATTCTTAGATTTTCTGAAGATGTCATATAAACAATTTAGTTTTCACTTTCTGAACATGCACAAATTACTAATTAATTTTCTAAAGATAAGTAGTGTAAATGTATATTTTCTGATCATGCAAACAACTGTTTTATATTTTCTGACGATAAGTAGTGTAAATAATTACTTTTATATTTTCAGAGCATGTAAAAACAATTACAGCATGTAAAAGAACAATATTTTCATATGTATATCAAGTGATATTCTCGATTTAATTTTCTGAGCATGCAAAAACAACTACAGATTTCTGCTTATAAGTGGTATAAAATATATAATTTATATTTACTGAGAATGTCAAAACAGCCATAGACTACTAAATTTTTTATATAATTGGTGTAAATAATTTAATTAAATTTTCTGAGCATGCAAAAACAACTGAACATACAAAAACAGTTGTGCTAGTGTTGTGTGACGCAATTGTCTAAAGCAATTGTAGAAAGCATGCAATTCCAAAAAATAATCAAAATCAGGTGCACAACCAAAAAACATATATCATAATCATATATTAAAATGCATCTAGCATTTCTCTATGATGTATATCTCACCTGAAATATGTTAACGTGTATGTACGGCAGGGAGAACATGGCTCTGCACAGAAGCATGACCACCAAAGCAGAGATACACGAGAGTCCTGACACACACCTGAGCAGGTAATACTGAGAGAAAAACCCCAGACACACACACAGGACGGTGCGCACAATCTGGAACGGAGACTGACCCTTCAGCTGACCTGAAACACATGAGAGAATATGTTTCACTGATGATGAAGCTAGTATCAGCGAATACACTCAACAGTCAAATGTAAATTTATGTAAATGTACATCAGCTCAGAGCTAAATGAACTCGGTTGATGTGGTGTCCAAAGCAAAAAAAGGGCCTCACCGATGGCAACGATGGGTGTGATGATGGGATGGCCAGCGGCGCGATGAACAGGTAGATGGATCGAGGAAGGAAGGGGATTTTCCAGGTGCTGGAGTCTCCCAGACCGATGACATTAGTGTGAGCGTGATGCATCTTGACGTGAGCATGAACACCAGCCCGAGCTGAGAACGAGCCGCACACCTGAGAAACACCAGAGAGGAGCAGCAGTCATACGATGCATGCAGGGGTACAAAAGACACCGCATTTCATCAACATCTACCCTCATTTAAGAGTTTTTAGATTTTGAAGCATTTAAAACAGAAAAGAAAAGATGTAAAAATGTAAAATAGAGAACTGTGAACTCATTCAACTGTAAGTACAAGACTCTTTGTACAGACGGTCAAATGTTCAAGCTTTCACTGAAGCTCAAGCTGATCTTTAGAACACCTCAAATCATGATGGATTTTAATTTAATGTGATGACTGAATACATTTTTTTACTTAAATTTTCAATCATTGAATTAAAATATGAATTAAATTAAATTAAATATTTATATTATTAAATATTTATATTCTAATATTTACATTAAATGATTTACTATATACATATAGGGTTAGGGTTATATATATATATATATATATAGTGACATATCTTTATCAATACATTTTATCCTTTGCAATTTATTACAAATGTATCCTTTGTAATTAAAATAATACATTAATTTGTTTCAATTATTCAATATTTTATTAACTAATTTAATCAAGCTAATCAATTAATTTAATTATTCAATATTTTAATGAATATTAAAATAATTAAAAAATAATAAATATTGAAAATTTTAAATAGTAGATAGCAAAAACAGTAAAGGAATTAACAAATTAATATAATTAATAATGCAAACTATTTAATGGAAAATCAGATGTTCTTGCTTTTTGCAAGATGCTTTTTTCATTCATATTTTCAGTGCTGCTGTCTTAAAGCATTACAGAGAAATTAAGGAATACTAATAAAATCCGATTCATTGGACTCAAACTGATGAGCTAACATAATTTGCAATAAAAACTGCTTATACATTTATAAAGTTGAATAACTCTTTGGGGGCCCACTGTGTTTGTGTGTTCAGACTGTTACCATAGAATATGATCAACAACATGACTCTTGCATTCTTGAGAGGATGGAAACTGTAAATGAACCTCAATCCTCTTTATCCATGAAGTTAATTAATGAAGACTTTATCAGCTAAATTCTTTCCATTGCATTTTCATATTACAGAGAGAATGTTGTGAAACACACTCTGCTTTAAACATCAGTACAAAAACTCCTGATGACCCAAAACACATGGAATTAAAGTAAAAATGGAAACTAAAATTAAATTAATGTAAAAATGGAAAGTACTGTGGCAGTATCAAGACTCAGAAATGGCAAAACCATGGTTCTTTTGGTGCTTTTTCATGTAATAAGTATATTATTTTACTACTTTGTAACAATAGATTCGCAATGTTTAATTATTTCACATCGCCAGCAAATCTCACTTCGATGAAGAAGACGGCCCAGAAGTCGGTCCAGGCCGGAGACTCGCTGAGCGCGCCGTGACTGGACAGATGTGTCCCTTTAACGGTGATGACAGCGTGAGCAATGCCCATTATCAGCAGACCCAACAGGAAATACAGCGGCTGAGACGAACCCAACAACAGGAACCCTGCAAACACAAGAACATCAGTGTAACAGCGCAGGGACATCTACATGACATTTATGATCCATAATCAAAGCTATGACACAAAATGCTTGCTTTATGTATTAACAGGTTTAGAAATGAGTTGAGAAAACACTATAAAAAATTGAGGTAGAAATGATTTTTAGTCAGAAATTGCTAAATTTCACAATTAATTACAGATAAATATCAAGTAGCACAATGAATGAAACTGAAATTTTGATGTAGAAAGACTGAAGTAGTTTTTTCTTGTAAAGCATGCTCCAGTAAACTTTTACATTAAAGGGACGTTTATATGACAACGATGGTACTAAAAAGGCCAGTTGATGGTGATGTCACTTTGTAAAAAAAATATAAAGTATTTTTAAAGTTTACGTTTTCAGAGATTACATGGAGATGATAACGGATGATAACAAAGTGTACGTTTTTAAAAGAAAACGTGCACTTTGAAACCCATTTTCAAAACACACAAACAGTTTTAAAAACATTTTAGTTGAAAAGTGTGTCGCATAAACGCCCCCTAAAGGTAGATTTGATATTTCTTAAATAAAGTAAAAGTTTTGCATTCATTGAATATTTTTCACAGTGAATACAGTGAATTTTGGCATCTGCTAAGTAAATACATGTAAGTCACTTTGAATTCATGTTTAATTTGGTGTCTTTTTAAAACTAAATGAGGTATTTTGATGGGAATGTCTGGAGAACAATGCTTCCGTACGGGGAAAGTTTGAGTGTGATTATCTGATTGTTTAGCTGTTTAATCAGCCCATGGTTATATTTAATGTAATGCTTTTGAGTATCATAATGTATTATTCGTGATGTCTGATATAGTTTGGTGATACAGTAAACTACTTTCTCTCATGGGAAACAATAAAAAGTAAGATTAAACTTAAGCGACTAGTACTATAATCACATAATTATATAAAAACATATTAAAACAAAGTATCTGTAGTTCATGCCTTTTTAAAATATCTAGGTGTCATTTGTTTTGCTTTTTTTGCGCTCTTAAATATTTCTTTCATCCAAAGACTGGAGAAAATGCTACACAATTTCAAAAAGATGATGCTAAGTATTAAATTATGCTATGTCCTGTTTTTTTGGCTAGTGCAATACAGCACAAAATTATCTTTTTTTCGAATTATTTAGCAGTCTTGACCTCCATCACTGGCTTCTCTCTGAAAGACGAGTCAGTGGCGTGAGTGCTGCAGGAAACTGGATCCGCCCAATGGGAGGGAAGCTCTCAGATCGAACCGGTCGCCATGACAACCACCCCCATAGGAGCCTTGGTAATTTGGATATTAAAGGGATAGTTCACTAAGAAATTAAGATTCTGACATCATTTACTCACTTGTTCCAAACCTGTGTGGTGTTCTTTATTCTATTGAATGGTTAAAAAAAAAAAAAAAAAAAAAAAATATTATTAAGATTGTTGTAAACCAAACAGTTTCTGATGAGGGGAGTCTGGCCTTCATTCTTTTGTTTTTAGCAGAAGAAAGAAATTCATAAAGGTTTGAAACAAGTGACTAAACATGACATCTTTTTTTGGGATGAACTGTCCCTTTAACTGTAGCCGTGTCTGAAAGCTTTAAAAGCTTTACTATATACAGAAGCTGATTTGTATGGATTGAAAGTCAAAGAACATTTGGCACAAAACTGAAGTTGTTGTTTTTTTTGCGTCAGTGTTAAAGCAAAGTTTCACCCAATAACCGGCTGACACACAGTCACACCCCTGGACTGCGTGACTTAATAAGTCAACAATTTGTTTTAAATGCACATTATCCAAAACTCTACATTAGTACATTACACACCTTTACACACTCATACAGACTGAAGTACACACAAGTATGTGTTGGAATGAAAACACTCACAACTTAAATCAAAATGCTAATTTTTTCTATCTAAAGCAAGAGACAAATTTGTATTCAGTTGTTAATAGTAATTTCCGCACACACATAAACGTTTATGTTGCCTACATCATTAATAAATAAATATATCAATATAAAATATTATGCAAAACAGATTATTAGATTTTTTATTTAATTTCTTTTTGTTGTTGTTGCTAGAAAATACTACTTCAGTATTTCTACTTAAATACTTTACATTTCTTTTCATTATTTGTAAATTTATGTATGTAAACTATTTCAAAAATGTTTCACCCCAGACATGAATGAAAAAAAAAAGGAAATTAAATTGGAATTATATTTCAAAGCCTTATATATGTATGTATGTGTGTGTGTGTGTGTGTGTGTGTGTGTGTATTATACACTAATGAAAATTGAAAAAAGATATGGTGGGTAATTTGAATTTAAAATGTAAACTACACAACAGACTCGAAGTAGGAGTTATTTTGAGTTTATTTGATTTGTTTCAAGATTCTCCCAAAGAGACTGTGTCTAGTCAGTTTTTTTGTGTCGATAATGAAACAGTGGTCAAAGTGAGTGTACCTGCCGGTAAACTGATGAAGGCTGCGGTGAGGATGCTGCAGTCTATTCCTCTCCTCTCCCACCAGCTGCTCTCTCTCACACTCTTCTGCACCAGGCGCGTGAGCTCCATCATCAGCGTCTCGCGCTCCGCGTCCGCGTGCGGCTTCCCGTGCGCTCCGTCCCCGTGTCCTTCACCATCCCGGGACGCGGGATCTCTCCACTCCTCAGAAATGTTCTGCATGCTGGCGCTAGAGTTCAGAGACGCATGGCGCACGCTCGCACTCTCCGTCCGGTCCGGGGAACAAGAGTGAGGGACTTTAGTGCTGACTGCGCTAAAAACGCGCTCACTCGGTCTTTCTCGTTCCCACGGCGACGCCTTTGGCAGGAGTGTCCTCAATGCTGCAAGAGCCCTGCGTCATCTCCTACAAGAACAACACACACACACACGCGCGCGCGCACACACACACACAGCTATAAATTAATTTTAAAACCAGAAAAAGTAATGGTTGCATCCAATTAAACAATTTAACGCAAAACTACTGTGCATAAATTAAACAAATGTATGCTCAAGAAGACAAATAATAATAATAATTTACACAGGAATTCTGCTATTTGTGTGTAAACAAATAAACAAAAACCTGTCAAATCACTCACACACACAATTTATGCAATAATAGTTTTATGAATGATTTATACAGAAATTTGTTCAGGATGGCTTAATTAACAATTGACAGATATTTGACTATTTATTTTACTTACACAGAAATTCAGCAAATGTTATGGTTTTCAGTAAAAAAAAAGTGTTGCAAATTTGATAAAGCTGTTTGACAAAAGTTTAATTTTTGTATATTATTTATATAAATGAAAGATGGCGATTGACACAAATGGAAATGATCTAAAACAATCGATCAAATCACAAAATCATGCAACAATGTATGTAAAAGCTATTTACACAAAAAATCTCATCTTTCTTGCTCCAACAAAGATGCCCTTGGTCCACAGTGCAGCGAGGGCCCATGTGGTGTCTTGAATTGCAAGAACAACACATTAAAATCTCTCTCACACACACACACACACACACACACACTCCCCCCTCTCTCTCTTTCTCCTCATACAGCTAGAATACATTTACTTTCTCTCTCAGCTGCTGACTCACCCGTGTATTCAGCAAACCCTGTTCTCCTTCCATTCTCTCCCTCTTTTAATCTACTTGGCAGAAGACAATAGAAACATTGCAGCAAAAGAATGAAGTGTCAGAGAGAAAAAAAGGACTGAGCAATTCTATACAGCACAAAGGCTATTTAACATAACAATAAACTTCAAATAACTCAAACACAGGTCAGTAATAATGACTAGTTTATTAAATTGACATTTTAAATCAACTATCCACAATTTGTCACTGAAAACACTGGCATTTGGCTACCCTGAAAACATGTGTCTTGGATCATTTTTAACCCTCAAATACAAAGAAAATATATATAATTTTAAAATGTAATATTTTTTTTTTCTTTTGATTTTAGGGTGAGATATGAACTGACATCAAGGTCAAGGACAATCGTAAAATATAAAGACAATATTTAGAGCATCATGTAAGACTACAAAAGAGGAAAGAGCACAGAATGGAAAACAAAACACTGTGCTTCATGAACAGAAGTAATACAAGAAGAACAAATTTCTCATAAATAATTAAGAGTCGTTTTAAGAATGATTTACACAGAAATGTTTGTATTTAAAATATTTCTCTACAATTTACATAAGAAAATGTTTTACACTTTCTTCATAGAAAATATCTTAAAATTCTATGCTTGACAATGACTGAAAATTTACATTGACATTTTTTAAATACTGTAAATGAGTATAAATGAGCTATGACACAGGAGCAAATAAAGCATTACACTTGTATTCAGACAGATATATAATGTCATGTATTCAGTACATGTAAGAAAGGCTAGCCGTGCGTAGCTGAACTGTGTGGAGATGGAGTGTGATGGATAGACAGATAAAGTAACAAGAGTTATATCAGCTTTCAGCAGGTCAGCCTCTACACCCATAAATGAACAGACACCCAGAACAAACATCTCACCCACTGAGCAAGAGGCTTCGACACACACACACACACACACACACACACACACACACACACACACACACACACACACACACACACACTCCTAGCACCTCTTAGCTGGAGTCAGTCAACATACAATCATCAGAATTCAAAAGATGAAAACTGTAAATTGCCTACCCTTTACATGAGTGAAATGTCTTTTGGCTGGACATTGATGTCCAAAGCTCCATATTTACAATTATGAACAAGAAAAGACTGAATAATTCTTAAATGCAAAATTAATACAAAAAAAAAAACAATGTTAATCTTCAATAATGTGGTACACTAAAGCTCTGATTATATAGATTTTTTGATCCACTAGAAAATCCGTCAGATTCAAGCTGAGATGCCATGTGACCAGGCTTTGTTTCTTGGTCTGAATGTTTAGGGTTGAAAATTGCTTTGAAGATGAACATTTTACTATAAATCACTCTAATTACCTTTGTCCAAAATAAAAAATAAGAGTGCATTAGGAACCACAATTTATTTGATGAACCACAAGATAGTAAATAGCAGGTCAAATTAAAAGTTTGTGTGAATTTAACCTCCAAACTGCAAGGGCATTCATAACCGAAAACCATTGGCATGCAGAATTCATTTTGCAAGCAGAACCTCTTTGTTCACTGTTTTGCTGGCTGGAAAGGGATGTGTTCCACTGAAGAGCTGCAGTTTCACGGTTTTCTCAAGCACAAACACCCACAAAGGCTTTGTTCAAAATGTAGGTATAGACAGAATTAAAAAAAAATGTGAATTGCACTCTGCAACCTGTTTTACTTCCACAGTGGCATGCATTTCAAAGTGAAACAACATTTATTTAGGAAAACAAGTTTGGTGGGATTTGATTTTATCAATCTGCTATTAACTGGACTGGTTTAAAAGTGAAATTCCAAAATGAATTTAAAATGAATGAGAGTTTAATAAAACAATGTGCACGTAACTATTTGTCAGTTATTGAACAGCCTGCACAGTTGTCAGCAGAAAAGCAAAGCCCCTTCACAGGAAGAGCAAATTACTGTATTTTGGGTTTATATTAAGGAACGCATATCCACTCACAAATAACTATTTCCTTAAATTACCATTTGCTGCTTATTGATAGCAAGCAAGGTAGTTGTTTCAGTAATGATGTTTAGGTATTAGGTAGAGTCATGGGTAATATGTGCTCTAAAAGTACTAATAAATAGCTAATATGAATGCTAATAAGCAACTAGTTAATAATGAATAATGTTTCCTAATCTAAAGTTTAACCGTGAAAAAAAAAAAAAAAAAAAAAAAAAAACACAAAAGCCAAATCATATATTTTTTTTAAATATCAAGAACATATGCCTGTATAATGTCGCTAAATTATTATTTTGATAATGTAAACATACTTTAAGACTGGGGATGAACATTTAGTAAACAATACAATTATATTTTTTCATAATTACGGTTTTGGCCAAATTCCCTGGCAGCATTGCATGTATGCTTTACAGAGAAAGCAATCTTAGAATGTAACAAGCTCAGAGAAAAAGATACATCCAGGTGACAGAAATACTGGAAGACTTGTCCAATACATGGGGGAAATGGATAAGTATCCCATGGACTCTGCATGAATTACTATTTGTGTGGCATTGTTGAGTTTCTGCCTATGTAAACACAAGGATGCAGTTACATCCCAAACAGCCGCTTATGCAGGCAGTAAGAAAGTACACTAGGTTTTTGAACAGTCAGTAACAGACATACACATACTCTACAACATTGTGTCCTTCATGCCATCAGCATCGTCCAGAGCATTGTTGTGTCTACTGCATGCATCAATTAGTTTTTTGCGAGGTCCGAGTGGGATATGGATGCTAATGAGGTCTTGCTCAGAACACAACAGCAACGCCTCCAGGTCCATCTGCTCTCTATGGAAAATTGAAAGGAAGTCACTCAGTCCCTGAGATGCCAGGAATACTTCTAAAGGACCCGACGATGACTGAAGCTCGTCATCCTCCTCCTCCAAACCCAGGTCTCCTTCCTCCCATGGCAAATCCTACAGGATGCCGCCACATGAGAAAAATTAACAATTATCATAAAGTCACTCTTCCAGAGCTAGATCCAGTGTCATAAACGGGTTAGATAAACAGATTCACACTGATTCAGATTGGCACATTTACATTAATTTCTATAACTTACTGTACAAAAGTATCTGGACACTATATTTATTACTAAAAAGTGCATGAAGTCAAGCATGAAGTCATGTAATTTTCATGGACAACCATTTGTACTAAAATAGAACCCTTTTTGTTCCAGTATGATGTCCCTGTGCACAAAGGTCAATAAAGAAATTATTTATTGGTGTGGAAGAACTTCAATGGCCTTCACAATTCCCCTGTCGTAACCCCACTGAACACATTGGGAATTAATTGGAAACACAGACTGTAACCCTGATGGCATGGTCCAGTGCCAGACCACGTCTAATTGGGAGCAATTTCCTGCAGTTATGTTCCAAAATCTAGTGGAAAACCTTCCCAGAAGATTGGAAGCTTGGACCAACTCCCTATTAATGCCCTTGGTCCTGAAATTAAATGATTCTTTGGGTGTCCACGTTTGGCCATTTAGTGCAGGCGTGGGCAACTACACTCCAGGAGGGCCATTGTCCGGCAGAGTTCAACTCTATCCCTAATCTAACACACCTGCCTATGCATTTCTAGGAAACCTGAAGACTCTTTGGATAGAGGTAAACACTGCAACCAGGAGTTGCCCATCCTTGATCTACTGTAAGTTCAAGAAAGCCAATAGTAAGAGTCTAGTCCAGAGGTAGCCAACTCACTCCTGGAGGGCCATCCTGGAGAATGTGGCCCCAACCTGAATCAATCAACTGAAGACCTTGGGAACTTAGCCATCTTAAAACTAATCAGATGAAGCTAGCACCTAATGATTCAGAAAGGAAATCGATAGGAACAAGTGGAATCCACATGGTATCTGCTGATTTTTGTTTGTACCTGCAAGTTCTTCTCTTGAAGACTCAATGAGCTGCCTAAGCTGACCTCGTCAAGACTGGGTGATCGCAGCGGCAATCTCCCCCGTAAGCGGACATTCGGGGCTCGTCCCACTGGTTCACTCCCCACCACACTGCCCTCATTCCGTCCCATTTGGAACAACCCATCCGTTACATAATTCCGACGGAATACCATGGTACCGAGTCCTGGGCGGTTGAACAAAGAGTCCCGACCAGAGTCTGTACTTATTTCGGAGTATGCAGCATCATACAGTCCTGGATCACTGAGAGCCCGGGAAACAGTGTCTACCTCATCATCATCATCATCAGGCCTGATGTCCTGTTTACCAGAAAACATGTTACGGATGTTGAGCCGAGGGCTGGACTGCTGGCGTCGGTCGACGTACGTTCCCTGCTTCAAGAACATGACGTCATTGCCCAACTGAAGACCAGAGAGCGAGCGAACACTCTTTCGCCCATCTTCAGATATCTTGAACGTTCCATCACCTTGCTTCTTCTTCTCAAGTCGCCGCTGAATCTTGGTCCGGCCTCTTGTTGTGGACTGAAGAGTTGCCTATAAAGAGAAGTTTATCATTGTAATACTTCAAACAAATAAGGTTTCACACACATCTAGAAACCCTATTTGAAGACTGACTACTGTTAGTGAACAAGCTACTCTTATGCTACTCTAACAAGGAAGCATGTTTTAATTTAGCAAATGCTTTCCAACATCCCAGCACCCTGGGGCTTTGCAAAATTGTCAATAAAGACAGTCACCTACCCTGAACTCCTAAAAACTTACTAAAGTACTACATTCTTATTCAGGGTTGTCCAATCCTGGAGGGCCAATGTCCTGAAACACACTTGCCAAGAAGTTTCTAGCCATCAAGAAGAACTTGATTAGCTGGTTCAAGTGTGTTTATGAAGATTGGAGCTCCGCAGGATAGTGACCTTCCAGGAATAGGTACTTGCTTGTCAATACTGACTTAATGGTTAAGTCCATGAAGCATAGGTTTTATGTTGAGTGTTACCAGTTCTCTGCCCTTTAGTACCAACGTGAAGCTCAGGCACAGTACCTGTGAGTATGTCATGTTGGAGTCGATGGTGTTGAACTGAGGGATCCTTCGGCTCAGGGTGCTGCTGAAACTGCTGTAACTCATCGTATCTGACGTGTCCATTGCAGCACTTTCTCTCAAGAAATGCTTCTCCATGCGTTCGTGATGCCTACGCTGGAGCTTTTCGCAGTTCTTAATGCGTTTCTCTGCATTACGGAAGGCACGATCCTTTAATTTGCTCACCACTTTGGGGTTGATGGTGATCTGTTTGGCGGCGATAGTGTCCAGATATCGCACACAGTCCATGTGGCTCCTAGAGGCCGCCATGTCCAGTGGCGTGTGGTAGTCATTGTCCAAGCACCACACATTGGCACCAAATGACACCAAAAAGGACAGACAGTTGAGATGGCCATTAGCTGCTGCCAGGTGAAGAGGAGTGTTTCCCCAAATATCACATTTATCTGGATCTCCTCTGTGGAACAAAAGCAACAACAGCGGATCAGTTAGATCTAATTTACATTGTTACATGGTCAAAATTATTGGTCGATGGACAAGGGTTTGTCAGTGACTGATACCAGTAATGATATTAAGGGAGCAGGGTGGCTGATGGCCAATATATAATACAAATGAATTATGAAAAATTAGATGTTGCCAACATCAAATTTTTTTATTTATGCAAAACACTTTTTTGGCCAATGCTGATGTGCTCAAAATGGCTAATTAATTAGCCTTGCTAATACACTGATCAATCACTAGTGAAAATATAGGGTGTGTGAATCCATGTATGTGCTCATGTGCTTGTTGGAGCATGCATTGATGTTCTGTTGTTTGGCAAGGTGTTGATCTGAATACGTAACATGATGCTTTGGAGCTCTACTTACCCACTGTACCACACATGTACACACACATTATGCAAACTGCTATTGTGGCTTACCTCTCGATGTCATTAAAAACTGTGCACCATGTAATGCATTCATCATCTTCAATGAAAGAGACCTGTAGTATTCATTATCAACCAAATGGTTACAGTCAATTAATTTCATTTGTGTCTAATTCTTGAGGCACTATGTCAAGATTATGTATGTTTGCTATGGCCCATCAACAAACCAAAGTGCAACAGACCTTAATTAAGACAAATGCATTGAAAAGATGCTGTGTATATACTCTGTGTTTTATTTTTAATACACTTCCTTCTCTCAATAAGGTCCTCTTTTAGTCTCAAATTCTAATATCTACAAAGGTAAACATGGCAACCATCCTTTTCAGAGACCAGCAGAAGCTACCAAAATACCAAAATTATGGTTAAAATACTACAGAGAGCAAAAACTTGAAATCCCGAGGTGTTTAATGGTGCTGACAATCAAGTTAACAAAATGCCAACAGCCAAGGAAACAGGCAGGCGCAAGAGGAATAGCCCTAATTCATCATGTTGACCTTTCACTGTGAACATTACCATCTTTCTCTCTGTCTGGCCATGTGTAAAATTCCTTTCCATTAATGGGAATGCAGCCCTGGACTCTCTTTAAAGACTCTCAGCAGTTAAAATTTTTGCTCATTAGAAATGTAGCACAACACTTAGTGTCTGTGCTCTAGACACAGTGGAGCCGTGATGCTCAAAAGGGTGATGCTAAGTCTGTTTGTCACCCCCATTATAGATTGTTCCTAGTAGTGGTAAAGCAAAATAATTATGCTCTCAGCTACCAAGAATAGTGCATTACTCAGCTCTTTAAACACACACACACACACACACACACACATATAGCCATATAAGCCACAACATACATATATATAGCTACAGAATAACTTAACTTGGCGTTACATAGTAGCTCTCCTCTCCAAACTCCATTAATAATCTAAAGCCCATGTTTCATAATCCATAATTCAAAACCAACCCCTGATGGATAAAATCAAGTTCCTGCCATACATTTTTCTTGCTGAATATTTAGTTTTACTCAGAAATAGGCTGGAAATAAACAACATGTGTTAAGTTAAACATGACTTAAAAATACAAACCCATTCCGTGAGTGATTTGGAAAATATATGGAAAGGCAAAAAAAAAAAAAAAAAAAAAAAAAAACAAGAAAAAAAAAAAAATCAGTCAATTCTATGACATCCAAATAAAAGCTATAAAAACTATGAAAAAAAAAAAAAAAAAAAATTGATCCTCCCACCTAAACACAAATTTTGTGAATCATGAACTCTAAACACTAGCTGAGTTATGACTCAAATTGCAGTCGGCTCTCTTTGTGAACATGTTTCAGTAACAGATCTGGTTCAGTCAGAGATCTGGAGGGACCGATGCAGAACACTAATTAGAGAACAGTGAAGGTGTTCACAGAGCAGAACATTTAGCTTCCATTATTAACCTGCTCAGGAGATAAGAGGCAGGTTATTTAGATCTAATTACCCAATGACTTGATAAACAATACAACACTAGTGCTCTCTCCTGAAGCCAGTTCTAGAAGAAGAATAGAAAACTGAGCCATTATTCATATTCCCTCATGATTCAAACACATATGATGATATTTTCAAAAGAGCACAAAATTATAGAATTGTGATGTAGTTTTTTTAATATGTAAAATAAAATTAACAGCAAATAATCTTGGACAACATGAACAAAATGACAACGTTCAGCTAGATTGAGCTGAATGCTTCAGATATCCATGACATAGCAGATTATTACAGCATGCCTTCATCTGTAACTCCTCTATATGCAGAGTATTTTATATTATTATTTAATATAGGCCTTATACTTTTAAGCAGTAATAACAGTTGCAACAGAAAGGCATCACTCAAGATAAAATTGCACTGTTCTCCTGGGTGACCTTTATTTTAATGAGGCTAGCCCAGGACAGTAAATATGCAAATAAAACAATCCAGATATCCATCAGTGAGAGCGGCTGGGTGGAGGGCTAAATTATCTCAATGCAGATGTGATCTGATACAGGAGAACACAGAACTGCCATCATGTTAATGAAACTGTATGCCAAAACATTACATGAACTGAGAAGCGTTGTACATCACATTAACCATTTAAAAAATGTTTAAACTTAAAATTATATGTTTCAAGTAGAACCAAATAATCATTTAAATGCATTACAAATAAATAAATAAAAGCAATGTTCATATGCTAAGATTTTCAGATTGTACATTGCCAGCAAAATATATAATGCATTTCTATAAATGTGTTTTTGGTGGAGTCTTGGTTCTTGTTACTATACTATGTATTTCTTAAAAGAACATTTCTTTTAAGAAGAATTTCAATAACAACCGCCTTCTAGCCTTTGACTTAATAAATAAATAATATTATTATTATGTAATTTGGTGTCAGGAATTTTTTTAAAGTACTGTTTTAGAGAATAAATACATTGATAAATATTTAAAAAAATATATATAAATATATTCTACATAAATAATTGACGCATCACTCACCCTCGCGCCACCAGCAGTCTGAGCGCGTCCAGGTTGCCGTGGTGCGCGGCCCACAGCGTCGGCGTCATGCCATCCTCATCCGGCGCGTTCAGATCTCTGCGCATCGCCTCTTTCAGCAGGTGCAGGTGACCGTCTCGAGCCGCCCGGTGGTATTTGTCGTTCATGACGGCGGCTGTAACCCCTGTCCCGGCTCACGGACGCTCATTTGGCGTGCGTTGCGACGGCAAGATTTCACGTGCGCTTCCGGCGTCTCCACTCGAGGAACTGCTTGCACGCTCGAGCGGTTGCTATGGGAGGAGTCCTGGAACGACCACGCCCACTTCCGATCAGCGCACACCTGACAGATGAGAACTCGGTGACACATCCTGGTGAAATCACTCTCTAGTATATCACAAGAATGATAAATATTGATGCAAGGATATAATGCAACAATTTGGACAAATGCCCGTTATATTTAAATGAAAACAAAAAGAGCCAGTTGTATATAAAGGAGACTTCAAGTGTATATACATTTGTATAAATATCACCTATTTTATATATTAATTCAGCCTGTAAAATTCTATTACTCTCCGTTGAGGCATCATGCATAGGCTACTCCCTGCAGCTGAGAAAATGAATACACAATGCAAACACTAAACTAATCCAATCCAAACAGAGGCAAACCCTGCTGTGACCTCAGTACAACCTCACTCTATCTGATCTAACAGATCCAAGATGTGCTCTCGTGGTTGACCACAGCATTATCAGAGGAAGCCGTTGAACACTGTTCAAGGTCTATTAAAAGTGCATGCTGTTTTACCTTAAAGAAGTAGTTTTTTTTTTTCAGAATGAACATTCGGTCATTATGTACTCACCCCTCATTTTTTTTTCCAAACTTGTATGAAATTCTTTCTTCTTTTGAACACAGAAGATATTTTGAAAAATGTTAGTATACGAACAATTGATGGGCACCATTGACTTCCATAGTATTTTATTTTATATTTTCCTACTATGGAAATCAACTGTTCAGAACATTTCCATGAATTTTTATTCTGGACATGAACTACTTCTTTAATCAAAATGTGATAATTATCGCTCCCTCTGATTTTTTGGAGGGAATGACCTTGCAATTCACATTTTCCTATAATCTCTCTTCTTAGCATAAGTCTCATCCTGCATTTTTCTCATTAAATATCCTCTTGTATTCAGAGAGACATAATACATAGCATTGTCTATTCAGAGATTATACAGCATGTTGATTTTAACAAATTTCTGACATATATTGGTTTTGTACAAATGGCATTCAAGAGTTTTTATAATTTTTCTATACATGCAGCATTTCCAGCTTTTATGTGATTAAGCTTTTGCTTCAGTTTATATACAGTTCATTCACACCCCTCCACACACAGAACACTATTACAGTAAAAATAACAAAAATACTATAAACACACACTCCTCTCACTGCTCAGGAGGTCAGAGACCTGAGGGTTATGTGTCCGTTCTCATGGATCGACTGACTCAAGAAGAAAATGAAGCATTATGTTTCAGAAAAAAAAAAAAAACAGGGCAAACTGACTGGGAAGTGTAGATGCATTCATTCGTTTATATATACACACACAACACAACACAAAAAAGTCAGAAAAACAAAACTTTTGATTTTACTACATTACATTTTAGTGTGAAGGCTTCAAGTTTAATTAAATCTGTGTGAATGTGTTCAGTCTGGAGAGATGGAGACCGTTTTATTGAGTTGATTCTCTCGGTGTCATTAAATTCTCTGGATCTCAAACAGCTTGACATCAGTGTCGTACCAAACAGGAGGATCCTCGTTACTAAAACAAGAAGAAAAAGCTAATGTAATTCTGTTTTATGAGATGTTAGCCACATTTCAAATTATAAATGCATGTAAAACATTACACTGATCAAGTCCTAATAAAAGATGTAATACAAAGCATTTGTGTGACTTTCCAGGCAGTGTAATTTTGAGTAGTTCCCACATTGTCCTGCAGAGGGAGACAGAGCGCAGGACTCACCGCAGGTAGATGATGCCCCACATGTATGTGCGGAACCACAGAGCCGTGCCCTCATTGGCCTGGTACTTGCGGATGAGGATGGGATGAGGAACCGGCAGCAAACCCACCAGAGTCCCGTGCTGCAGAAACTTCAGGATCTCAGACTCGTCCGTCAAACCTCTACAAGAACAGCAAGAGCATCCACTCTCAGTCAGGGGAAAATGAGAAGTCTAACACTTCCTTTAGGCTTCAAAACTGTAAGACCACATTGAAAACCTGGGATCAAAATATATTTTAACCCTGGCATTTAACAGACTTCTAGGATTGTGAGACATTCACTAATATAATGATATAAAATGAATATATCAGATTTCGAAGCAATTATTCAAATATACAATGCTCTTTACACACCTCAAATCATGCTGAAGAACAGGAACATGTTTTTGATCATACTATTTCTCAAAAAAAAATCGTTTACATAATTTTTAATTAAACCATTTGCATTGAATCACAACAGAAGTATTCTTAATAGTGGTCTCAGATGTTTAGGTAATGCCATTTTTGTTGAGTTGCATGTGTAAAACAGCCAGGCTCCTCAGTATTGAATGATAAATATGTATATCTCACTTGTCAATGCAGATTTTCTCCACCTGAGGCACCAGCACCTGCAGGAGTCTCATTATAGTCTGCAGAGGAAGTTTACTCTTCCAGGAGAGGACCTGAAAGAGAGCATGCAGAGATTGGATGTTTCGGAGAGGAAAATACATGTGATTTTCTTTCTTTCAGTCTATATAAGGTGCACACACTCATTGGTCTATACTTGAGGATCTATGACTGACCCAGTCTGGAGTAGGAGTCCAGTCTGATGAAGACAACACTCGTTTCTGACTCCCATCACAATCTCCGGTTTCACTCTTCTAAGTAGAAAATAAATAGTTTTTTATATAACCATAACAAAGTACTGTAGATTAAATGTGAGGGTCATCAGGTGATGCTGTACCTTTTCATCTTCACCTGAGGTCGGCTCAGTGTCTCTGACTCGTGTCTCAGAGCTGTGATCTGATTGGTCGTTTGTCGAGTCACTCTGCTGCAGTGAGAGCGTCGTTCCATCCTCAGAAACCTGTGAGGTTTCGGTTAGTTTATCAATGCCTACAACATATACAAACAAATACAGATTTATTTTAATGCCATTTCACAGCAAGGCCATTTTTATGGCAAGATTAAAGTGATCTTACAATCTTAAAAGTCATGCAAATAACAAAAATTAAGAAAAAAATGAAAGATAATAAATCAACAAATAAGCTGTGACATGACTAAAACCAGCAACACTAGCAGTTTCCATCCAAGTAAATCTTGCAAAATATTCCATAATAAAACATGTCCAAATATAACAAATTGTTTGGAGCCAAAATTAGGACTTCCTGGAAAACTGTTATTATTAAAACTTAAAGTATTATCATCATCACTAAGATTAAAATGATTAAAACCGGGGAAGCTACTGCGACTGATATTTCCTACATAATAATTGTGCCTGAGAATGTGCCGATGAAATGCAAAGCAAACACCGTCATGTTATCTTGTGTGGCATGCAGTCAGGTGAGATTTTTGGAAAGGTAATAATACCAAATCATTTTGATGACAGACATTTCAGAATGACTGAAACGATATTTGAGACGGCTGGTTCAGGTACAGTATTTAAATCACATGATCTTTAGTCACATGACTTTCTTATTTTTTTGCACATCACAGAATTTATTCAGTAAATGTGTTTTCAAACTACAGTAGTTTATGCCCATGTTTCTGTTTTGGATGAAGAAATTATCTGCCTGAATTGTGTGCATGTGTTATTGTGCACATTTTAAGATTTTATGCACTGGATACATAATTTCCATCCAGCTTTTTTAATGCCATATCTCAAAATTTGCATAGAAATGTGGATTTAAATGACTACGGTCTACTGAAGGGGGTTACGCACGTGGCATGGCCTTCAAGCTGGCGTTCAGAGTGCCTGTTTGAACTGGTGTGGTTTTATATGGGGCTTCACTACAGGGAGTGTTGCAGGGGTTGTTGGTCTCCATGAAGACGGCATTATGGGTACTGTTGCTCCTGCTTTTCCTCTGCAGGGCTTTCTGGATCGAGCTGACGTCTGTAGGCAGGTTAGCCAGCTGGTGAAAGAGGTTGCGTTTGCGGATGATGCCGTACACCAGGTTAAAGTTACCTGATTTTTAGAGAGAGATGAATACAAATGCTTATAAAAATTACAATAAATATTTGAATATGTTTGTGCAGTCTTTACTTATTTTATTTGTCATTTGTGACCCTGGAGCACAAAAGCAGTCTTGAATCTTTGGGGTATATTTGTAGCAATAGCCAACAAAAAACATTGTATGGGTCAAAATGATTGATTTTTTTTTATGCCAAAAAGATCATGTTCCATGAAGATTTTTTTTTCCTACTGTTAAGATAATCAAAACTTTTTGATTAGTAATATATATTGCTAATAATTAATTTGGACAACTTCAAAGGTGATTTTTCTCAGTATTTTGATGATTTTACTCCCTCAGATTTCAGATATTCAAATAGTTATATCTCAGACAAATATTGTCTGATCCTAACAAAGTTATTTATTCAGCTTTCAGTTGATGTATAAATCTCAAAAAAGAAAAGAAAAAGACAATTAAGGCTGGTTTTGTGGTCCAGGGTCACATTTAAAGGGAGAACTGCCACCATGACTGTGCTGACTGTATTTACAGCAGCGATGAAGCTTCAAAAGCTACTTACCATCAAACTGGTACTGAATGATGTTGTTAAAAACTTCTAGCAAAAAGAAAACCAGGTGATGGTTAACAGGTGAGAAGAACAGGAACCACGGGCTTGAGAAAACCTCTAGCAGATGTAGTAGTTTGTTGGCTGCTACCATAGACAGGCTTTTCAGGTAAGGAGACACTGAAAGAATAAAAGCAGTGATTTATCAGGAAGTGAAAATTTATTTATACGCATGTACATTTCCGTGAGGAAACTCGCATACCATTGACTATAATAGTGAGCAGACAGTCATACAGGGGCTGCAGTCGCTGATGTCCACTGGTGATGATCTTATGGAAAACCTGTCAATCAAAAAAAATATTTTGCATTTTAATGCTCATGCAATCAATTCTTAAATCGTATTAGCTTCACCAGGAATGCATTGACTGAAAAGATGCACACATTGAATGCAAAGCATGTTGCTTCTTCCTAATGCATAAATGCAAAATATTAATTAAGGAAACATTAAGCAATTTGGAAAATCGAAAACTTACATTAAATTTGAGGTCTGTTC
The DNA here is from genome assembly GCF_003368295.1 of Carassius auratus. Lineage (NCBI taxonomy): Eukaryota > Metazoa > Chordata > Actinopteri > Cypriniformes > Cyprinidae > Carassius > Carassius auratus. Next base: position 63,776 of record NC_039279.1, on the reverse strand, counting down.
TTTACAAAAAGGATGCAAAATGCATGAAATTTTGTGCACAAGTCATATGGACTACTTTAATTTAGCTTTAATTCAGTTTTGTTTGTGGCTTTCCAATATGATGCGACAAAGGCACATGAACGTATTTGTGTTCATCTCACCACTATCAGCAGGTCGGCATGAGTCCCAGCGAACACCGAAATATCCATCGGCACTCGCACACTGTATGGTTTATTCAGACGCACCCCAAAATTCCTCTCTCCACTTAACAGCAACAAGATGAACACGCAGATATGCACCAGACCGACACGTGCTGCAAACAGATGCAGATCATATTATTTAACTACAAATGTCTCTCAACGTATAATAAATATAAATTAATCTTGTACGTGTAGGAGTGAATGCTCCAGATACTCACACTGATTGGTGCGAGCGTCATTCAGATAGAATAGAATTGGTACCAGAATATCCAGCACATCACTGCTCTTCAACACATAGAACAGGAACTTCTGAAACACAGAGATGAAGAAATGGGAGTACAGAATTCATTTTCTACAAATTACGTAAGAATTGTCAAAATACATTTTTTGTAAAATAAAACATTTTATATGCATACATTTAATTTAAAAAATACAATAATGCAATAAAATAAATTGTATAAAAAAGTGGCACTTTGTTGAGGTCACAGAGTTTCCAGAAGAGCACCAGCAGCTCCTGATGAAACTGGATTTTCTTGCAGGAATGGGGCAGGTATGTCTGCAGCAGGGGGTTATTGAGCAGCCGGCTGATTCCTCGCAAAATTAAATGAAAGTCCTACAGGCAAAAAACATGCATTTTAGAAATACACGGGTGTTACTAGAAACACAATATGTGAGGATACTGATAATTTACAGTGTCTAAAGGTCTATTAGATGTGTAAGGTAAGAGTCGAGGGCTGTTGCCCTTGTTTTGGGGCGATTGTGAAGTGTTTGGGTGTCTTACCTCTTCTCTGTGAATTCGAGACAGGTAGTTTACAAACAGGTTTTCGCTTCTTGTCGTCTGAAACATCATGAGGGAAAATCTGATACTCAACTTGAGCGCATGAAATTCTGAGCGATCATAGTACTGAACACAGGTGAAATGTACAAAAATTATGCTACTTTTTCACACAAGAATGACTGTTTTTTAAGCCTTTTTAATGAAATTTCAGTTTTTCAGTTATTCAGCTCTGAATTCAACAAAAAAAGGACAAATTTTGTATTTACTATGCATTAATCGTGCTTACAGTTTCATGCATGTTACATTGCAGGATTATTGCATGTTTAGTTAGAGTTATCATCTCGTAAATAAATAGTTTTTGCATTTTTAACTAAAAATTAATTTTAGGATCTCATCAGAGCTGACATCATGTTTCAAACAGAATGTTCCCTTAACATTTGCAAAATATTTTTATAACATTAAAAAAAAATAACTTAATGGAAACATTAGCAAAATGTTCAAATAACTTCTGAACTTAAACGTTCAGAGAACATTCAGAAATAAAACAATCTTAGAAAAACATTCTTAGATTATTTAAGCTGCGATGCTATTCTGCACAGATTTGTGTCTTGTTACCTGGCATCCCTCAGCAGTTGTGTTCTTGTTGTAATCAGCAGAACAGGTGTCAGTGTTGTTGCTCAGGTTCGGGCTGGTGTTGGAGTTATCGACCAGCTCTTGATCTAATGAAACGATCAGAGTCTGAAGCGCCAGCTCCGCTAGCATCCCTCTCTGGTCAGAGAACATCAGGTGATTGTACGGGACGCCGTACCCCACCGGATCATACGCACATACCACGTTAAGAAGAGAGGTGAAGAGCGGCAGGGCATGTCTGACAGAGAGAGAGAGAGAGAGAGAGAGAGAGAGAGAGAGAGAGAGAGAGCGCAAACTTTAACTGCTGCATCATCAACGTATGACAACAAATGAGAGCATGTGTGCTTACCGGTTTTCTCTAGAGCAAAAGAACGAGACCCAGGGGTTGAGTGTGTGTGTGTCAGATGGAGACAGGTACATTTCTTCTGAGAAACACGTCAATAAAAGCTTCAACAACTCTGCCCTGAGAGTGAGGAAAAGAGAGTGAAAGGCATAGAAAAATAAATCAAGGATGCAATAAATTGGTCAAAACTGAGAGCAAAAACATTTATAAAGTTGCAAAAGATTTCTATTTTTTTTTCCAAACGCTGTTCTTTTGAACTTTCTTTTAGTTAAAGAAAATGTGAAAAAAAAAAAATCTTTCAAGGTTCCTAACACTTTAAAACATGTTTTTAACATGAATAATAATTAAGTCGTTTCTTTTGCAGAAAATCAGCATATTAAAATGATTTCTGAAGGATCTCGTGACACTACAGACTGGAGTAATGAAGCTGAAAACTCTGCTGGGCATCACAGAAATACATTACTAAGAAATAAATTATTTTGAAATGTACTCAAATAGCCAATAAAACCAATATTACTGTTTTTACTGTATTTACTGTACTGTTTTTGATGCATTAAATGTAACTTTAATGAGCATAAAATACTTAGTTTGACCCCAAACTGTTTTTTTGTAAAGTGCAACCACAAAAAAAAAAATACATAAAAAAAAATAAGAGGAGTTCTTCAACTTTTAGAGCAGAGGTTGATTGACAGGTGGGTAGGCGGTCCTAAATGTTTGTCATGGACACAGCAGGATAGATCAGATTTATAATACAGATGTAATGCGGTCACATGCAAACTACTACCAGCTGTAAAGTAGGTCAGAGTGTATAATTAGCACATAAGAGGGACAGGGCAGTATTTAGCGGCCGGATCTCTGACCTGTTGGAGTCATGGGTGTGATTGAGAGGCGGAGTCTGAGCAAATCCAACACCAGCTTCCCAGATGAACTCACAGCTGTCTATGGACTGGATATCAGAAGGCCCATCCTGAACACACACATAACTTATGTCAATAAAATAAACTGTATTCATATATTTTCCCACATTTAGATGGACAGAAATTGCGTTCCTGCTTAGGGTTTCCCAAACTGGTGTTCGCAGAATCACACAAGGAACAAACATACTGATGAAATATTACCCTAAACGCAGTGCAAGTTGATTTGGATAAAACATATCTGCCAAATGCATAAGATGTAAATGTAAATGTACATGAACTGTATGGTGGTTTTGCCAATTTTATGTTTCATGTAATGTTCTAGATGACATATTAAAACATGAGCTACTGCTGGTCACTTCTACGTCATTCTCATGGACTTAAGCAGGTGTTTCTCGGCCAGAATAAGTAATATGAATCTGATTTTATCAGTCAAAAGCTCTGCCAGATTAGGGAGGATTGAGAGGGTTACCGCACTGGTCCTGCTGTGGCTCTCCACAGTGAAGTCAGGACAGAAAAGCAGATCAGATATAGCTGTGAGGAGAGACTCCGCCAGCGGCCGTGTGCCCTCGTCATCGCTTTCATCCTACATCAACACAGAAACACACCAAATCAGTCCGTCGTACAACAAAGAAATCATGTTTTTAAATCACAAAAGCAGGAAACTCATGCATTCCATTTTTTTTTTAAACAGTGCAAACTTCAAGACTTCAATCTTGTGTGACGAATTTGAGAAGCTATTGGCTTTCTTAAGAGTTTCACTCACACAATCCCTTCATCAATACACTCATTCTGCTCCCTTCATCTCTCTAATCACAGGATATTTAATACGTTGTCGTTCTTTGAGAGAGACACAATCAGAGCAGTGTTTAGGCCGGTAACAGGAGACCGTAAAAATGCACAGCAGAACAAACGCTCTCTCACACAAGCTGCTCATGTTTAAGTTCGTGCTAGGCAAAGCTTTGCTGTGTATTTTCTTAAAACCTGCTTGCACAGCTCGATTTCAGCGGTGATGTTCTGGGAGTGCGTGCAAAGATTGCATGCTTTACTCGCATTATCAATAATTTGGAGAGCTAAGAACTTTAAAAATGAACTTCCAAATGTCCACTTACCACAGTCTTGCCCACTTTTGGTACAGTGGACCAGAAGAATCCACGCCAGTCTGGATCCTCGAAGATATACGGCAGAATCCGAGTCAACAGACGAATGCAGCTCAGTACTGTCTGCCTGTCTCTCTCACACACACAGCCTGAGTCGGCATTCAACACAAGCCTTTCCACCGCCTGCAAAACACACACACACACACACACACACACACTTGTTTTCCAAGCAAAATATATTCATTTTAGTTGCATAAACGTTCAACTTTTCATGCTGCAGTGGTTCATCAATATGCATGCATATTCATGTTTATCAAAAAAATTCAGTCCCAAAACATAAATGTAACATACGTGAAAGAGACTAAATATACAATGCACAAAAAAAAGTATTTTAGAGACAAATCTAATTCACAGAACAAATAAGAATCATGAGAATCATAAATTGTCAATATTTTTCTTTAAATCTAAAAATAAAATAATTAATGATGTGTATTTCAGACACATTTCCAAAATATGGTTCCTTTACTAATAACAATGCATTTTTTTTCTGACTTTTTTCTATGCATCTCTTTCAAGTCAAAACAGACTTAAATGCATGCATGTTTACCCAAGAGTCATATTATTAAAGTACAAAACATTTATTTTGTAGTACATCATAAGCCCCCTCCCGTGCTGAGATCACATAACCATATTTTTCTCATCATTAACCTCCACTATGGGACACAGGCAGTGTGTACCTTGTAACAGAGGGTTGCCAGATTGGACGGAGACTCCTCTCTCACTGCACGGATCTCAGCAGCAGGAACCAGAGCAAAAATATCCTGTGAAGTCAGGTTGACGTCAGTCCAGAACTGGTCCCAGAACACATCCTCAGAGGCCTCTACTGGCTACAAAATCACACAAGGGTGCATTTTTAAAAGTCAAAATTAAAAAAGGATAAATGCATTGAGATAAGATAGTGACATCTTCAGTCTATAGACATCTTCTCCTGTATCTACTTTCATTATTTCTCAAAAATGTGAAACTTCTTTACGGTCCTAAATGCTTAATTATCTAACAAAATATATTATTGTTATTATTATTATTTTTTTACCATTTTAGGAAAGGGTGTTGACAGAATTGTGGCGATTAATTAATGTAAATCCCTCATAAACACACCGTTTTTACTGAGAAACATTAAGCAGGTCAGCTACAACTTAACAATAGGAGCATCAAATGTAAACGTCAATAAGAAACGAGAAAAGCATGTAATTAGAACAAACATCATGACTCTTGAATGCACACAGCTGTCATGTTTAAAGTTTTTGATTCTCTCTTGCATGGGATACATCTTAATAAAATGATGATTACAAACTTAATTTAATATAAAAAGAAAGTTTAAATGTCCAAACTAGTATAATATTAGATATTATTTTGAAAAAAAAAAAAAAAATGCACCAGGCGACAGTTTTCCATCTGCTACACTTTAACAGCGCTTCTGAACTAGTTTAACCCTACACAAAGGCTCGTAAAAGTCAAATAAAATAAGCCCGACCTGTGTTTTGGTTGTAAGTTGTATCACCGCTTTTCTGAAGTTCAGTTTGGAGTCTGAATTACCCATCTCGCTCGGATCTGTCCACCGCGCACCTGTAGCGCAGGTGAAAACGACGCCACATTACCAATCCTATAGCGACGAAGGCGAAGCTCATGAATATTAATTACGCTGCGCCGACGTTGACGTCAACCTTGCTGACGCATCCAATCATGTAATGTATTCATATTTGAGATTCGTTGATTCGCCTGCTTCCATGGCGCCCGTTTCAAACGTTAGCCAATCAGATTGGGCAACTGAGAGAACATCCCGTTACGTCATGAATATTCATGAGACAAGGCTTTTAGCCATAGTAGAAATCGTTTGTTCATGACCAGGATGCAAGCAAAGTCTTTTTCCGGGTGTGTAAAGTAAATGTTTGCTCAAGGATTACTCTTTAGATGTTGAATGCCTTAAGCATTAACTTTAAGCTGCTTCTTTAAAGGCGCGGCCTGCATTGAATACAATGGACGATGTCCCCAGAATAAGCGTTTCCTTTATTAGTCTGCGATATGGCATAAGATACTATGATTCATGTACAGTATAAACATACAGTAAACGCACAATGATATTTTCTCTTTTGCCAGTGGAAGTATTTTTTCTTGAAGGTGTTTAACATTCTAAGTGAAAAACCACCAGATGTTGCAGTGTTGGTCATTGCTTTTTAATAATAATGTTTAGAAGTACAAATATTCCATGTTATCTCATTAAATTTTTAGCTCACGAAACCTGCTGCCATTATAATTATATAAGAATTAGACAAATGTTTTTATTTGTTTCATATGAAGATTAACATTGTTTGGTAGCAAATTACTCATTTAATTCTTTCATTTTACAGTGAAATTTTGGGTTTTTAAAATGTAATTCAGATATTCACATATCAAAAATGGCAAAAGAAGCTGCCTCATATGACAATATTTGGCCAAATATTACAAGCAAATTTTGTTTAAATGCACATCATTTTCAAATCCAAAATTCATTCAGAAAATATGTACATGCTTTACTTGGAACAGTCTTGTTTACATTTACATAGATAATTGTTTACATGTGTTCATTCTTAATGTTTATTATTCTCCAAAACAATTTGTATCTAATATCACCCAGCATTTCCTGTCTTTGTTTCTTTGATGACCAGTTGATTAACCAATGGCAACTCTGGTCTTCATAGAAAAGTTTTTTTTCAAATGCATCACAATATTTTTGCGCAATTGGAACAAGATAAAATACATATTTATATGCAACACAAATCAACTGCAAAAATAACATTAATTTTAATATATCAGTTATCAAGTATGTTATTTAATTTTTTAATATGTACACTTGTTGCTAAGAATCACGCAGGAATCTGATCTGATTTTAGGTAAACATATGAATTATTGTTATCACTGTAATAACAGAGCAACCAGTACACAACAGAACTGCACAATGTAGTAACCCGATTAAATGGCAAGCAAACCATAGCTACAGTCTTGCATAACTTTCAAATAAATTAAAAACTGGTTTAGGTTATTGTTTAGAGCTTACGCTTGGTTCCAGTAAAGGTCAACGCACATGTATTAATAAAGGCACTGATGAGATCGTGAGAGCTGGAGATCATCATCACTGTGTTCAGCTGCTGAAGAGACAATCTCTCTGAGTGTGCTCTGCAGCAGCATTTAACCTCAGGTAAAGTGATTTCTCAAAATTTTTGTCACTTTTTTTCTTCTTGTTGTATGATTTATGGAATAGATGCAATTAAGTTTCTAATAAATTGAAAAACTGACTTGGACTGAAATAATTTTATTATGCAAGAAGTATAGCATGAAGCAGTGCGGGACAATGAATGCAAGAACGGTAGTTTACAGTAGTGTCAAGTTTAGTACAGATTATACAAAAGTTTTTAATTGCAGAAAACCACAACGGATCATTCAGAGTCAGGTTGTTTTGTTTTTACAGGTCATTTGGTCATAATGAGGTTTCTAATCTCACTTTTTGTTTCACTGCTTCTGCTGGTTAATGGTGAGTACATTTATAAAAGTTGTCAGATTTCTGTCTCTTAAATGTCAGCTGACTGGAAGCTATATTAACTCATGCTTCAATTTTGCATCAACAGGTGAAATAGTCAATGGACAAACTTCAGGTACAACAAAATCCAACCTACAACTTCAAGCAGAATCTACAACTTCCAGCTCTGATCCCTGCTATGATTATAACACTCTTGATGAATACTGGAGAGACACACGACAAGACGCGTATCAGTACTATGGACATGATGACACTCTTGTTGAATGGAGTGGCTGGTATCGGCTGTATCTGAATGGAGAAAGTGCTCAGATGTCTGAGTGGTGTGTGAGTCATGTGGGATGTGGTGGTGAAACTGGACTGTATCTCACTGGTTCTCATCCAACACTTGATGATGGAGTGGTAACCCGTGAAGTTTTGGGAAATTATATGTGGTCTAGCCAGTGTGACAACTACACTTCCACATCTATCCAAGTCAAAGCCTGTCCAGGAGATTATTACATCTATGAATTTGTCAAACCCAACATATCAGCCTCTGGACCTACATACTGTGCAGGTAAAAAAACAATTACAAAACTAAATTTTAAAGAGAATTGTGCCATTTCTGTTGAAAGAAAATTGGTGATAATGATGTTACCCAGACCATTCTTGTACCATGCCTGTTCAGTCAGATCCATGTTAAACATATACTTGCTCCAAATATAACTTTACTTAAACCAGAAGTTGTTGTGTTAAAATTAAGTTTAGACTGTTTTGAAAAACTCAACCTAGGAATGGCCGACTTGAATTTAAAGTGAGATAGGGGAACGTATTTAAAAAAAATAAATAAAAAAAAATACATAATTCACCTGCAATGATATTTATACTTGTTATTTATCTCTTACACAAAAAGTGTTTGAATGCATAACTTAACATTTCTCTTTTGGCCATGACAGTTGTTTTCATCAGCTCCAGCAGTGATCCCTGCTACAACTATGAGTCTCTGGATCGTCCCTGGAGAGCCAACAATGAAAGTGGAGGTAATGTTTGTGATGAATCTTTCTCCTGGAATGGCTGGTACCGGCTTTTCTACTATGGAATGAACATCCAGATGCCAGAGACCTGTGTTAGTTCATCCAGCTGTAGCACAGGCATCAGTCTGTGGCTCAATGGTCCTCACCCTCAGATAGAGGATGGAGTGGTGACCAGAGAGGTCTGTGGTAAATATTATTGGGGTGGCTGTTGTAATTACAAGACAAACCCCATCAGAGTGAAAGCATGTCCAGGAAATTACTATGTCTATGAACTTGTGAATCCACAAATCGGATGTTCAGGATACTGCACAGGTAATGTGCTTTTTCTATCTTTCTCTTCCTCTTTTTCTCTTACTCACTCCGTCTTTTAAACAAAGTCTTTCAAAATGTTTAAAATTACGTAAATTGAATTTATGTCAAGAAAGTTCTCCTTTTTTTTTTTTTTAGATGTCAGCACAATTTCACGGTCAATTTCCTCTGTAAGTCCAGATATAATTACTGGATCCAGCATTACCTCGAGTAAGATCTATCTATCTATCTATCTATCTATCTATCTATCTATCTATCTATCTATCTATCTATCTATCTATCTATCTATCTATCTATCTATCTATCTGTCTGTTTTTTGTTGTTTTTTTTGCCAGTGAAAGTGAAATCACATGTTTGTTTGTTAATGTGTTTGATTAGTTCAGATTTGCACTTGTAAAGTTGCTCATTGAAATATAACAGGTCTGTTTTGGTCTCTCACTAACACAGATTATGACCCGTGCAATAACTGCAACATACTCGACAACTACCGGAGAAGCACACTCAATTACGGGTATTGGTATGGCTCTACAAATGGACTTGATGACACTCGTGTAGAATGGGACGGCTGGTATCGACTCTTCATTAATGGAGCAAGTGCTCAGATGCCTGAGTGGTGTTTTAATTATATGTCATGTGGAGGTTATAGTTCTCTGTATCTTGGTGGCTCTCATCCTCGTCTTGAAGATGGAGTTGTTACTCGTGAAGTTTACGGCTCTCGCTATGATCAGTGCAGTCGCTACAGATCTGAACCAATCCAAGTTAAAGCTTGTCCTGGAAATTATTACGTCTACAAATTTACCAGACCAACTCTTTCAATCCCAGCTCCTGTATATTGTACAGGTATGTTCTTTGTATTTTATATGCTTTTATATTGAGGTTTTCATATTATTTTTTATCTTGGAATAATTTATTTGGCACTGTATATAATAGTCTTTTTCTCTCTCTCTCTTTTTTTTTTTTAAATAATAGTTCCTTTCTCTACCATAATCATCGATCCCTGCTACACTTACACCAGTCTGGATGAGCCTTGGAGAGCCACTGACAACTATATCTATACTAACAATTATTACTATGGGATGTGTGATTATAATGTGGAGTGGAATGGCTGGTACAGGATGTTCTACAATGGTCAAAAAACTCAGATGCCAGAATCATGTGTTAGTTATGGCATGTGTGGCACTTATTTTCCACTGTCACTCAACGGCCCTCATCCACAGCTGGAAGATGGAGTGGTCCTCCGTCAGGTCTGTTTATCAGTGAGCGGCTGCTGTGATTACAGATCCCACCCTATAAGAGTCAAAGCCTGTCCTGGAAATTACTATGTTTATGAGTTTGTCAAGCCAATGTTTTGTGGAGCTTACTGTGCAGGTAGATACATCTAACCACATACACTTTGTTCACTATTGTGGGATATTTTTTTTGGAAATGAGTGACATTAACAGAAATCTTTCTCATATCAGATGTCAGAGGCCTTAATGAGACATCAACCACTGGTAAAGTACTGTTCGGTTATGCTCAAATCACTGATATTTGTAAAATGCAATTTATTTCTGTGATGCGCAGGCAGCGCAGCTGTATTTTCAGCATCATTACCCCAGTCTTCAGTGTCACATGATCTTCAGAATTCATTCTAATATTCTTATTTGATTCTCAAGAAATATTTTTGATGATTATCAATGTTTAAAACAGCTGTTCTGCTTCATATTTTGTGAAAACTGTGATAGTTTGATATTAAAATGACTGATCCCAAACTTTAGAATGGTAGTGTATACATTTGTGACATGTCTTTTCATATTTTGAGAAAAATGAGTTTTCCACTCTTTTATACACTTGGATTAACTTTATTCTTTACTCTTGGATTAAACTTTTTAATGAATAAATCAACTACAACAGCAGTCAATGGCCATATTTGTAACAGAATAATTGTAGTTTATACCCCTGTCAATTTATTTGATTCATTCTTTGGTTCTCTCCTTCAGAGCCCTGTGCTGAACTCAACTGCACAGAGGATGAATGGTGTGGAGAGAAAAACGGCGTCTATGGCTGTTTGTGTTACGAGAACCAGACCATATCAGATTCTTTTGGTGAAGATCATTCAACTACAAAACTTTTAAATATAGTTTTATAAGTAATTATTATTATTATTATATATTGTTTTGTTTATTCCAACAATGTTTTGGATGATTTTTTTCTCTCAGACTTTTCAGAAAGCTGTGAAAGCAGCTCTGGCTCCATGTCTGTGTCTCGCTGTCAGCTCTTTGAGGCTGGTTTTCCAGCTGACGTCTTACACCTCAATGATCCCAGCTGCAGAGGAACAGTCCGGAATGGCAGAGTGGAATTCCATTTTGATAATGATGAACATATCTGTGGCACAAATCTTCTGGTAGGATATATTATGAACATGCCTGTTAAATGTACTATTATCTCTTTGAACGTTTGATAAAAAAAAAAAAAAAAAAAACTCTGAAAGAACATCCTTTTTATCATACCTGTGACTTAATGTTGATTTACTAATGCTGCTCTTGCTGTAAAATTTTGCATGTAAAGAAATTTTTAGGCAAAGCTCTAATCAACAAACACTTTAGATAGTGGTCGAGGAGTAAAATAAACAGATTGACATGTTTAAATACTATTTCTGTTGCCCACAGGCCAACGGCACCCACTTCATCTACAGTAACTATATTCTGGGGACACCGAGGTCAGAAGGTCTCATCAGCAGAGAGAAAATCCTCAAGCTTTCTTTCAGCTGTGCTTATCCTCAAACACAAACACTTTCCATGAATGTGGAAATCAATCCACTGGAGAGGTGGGACTCTTTTAAGCAAGAAAAAATAATGCACAGTAGAAAAATGTGTAAATATTTTTTCTAAGGAAATATGTACTGTATGCTATGGTCTTCACTGTTGTTTATACAGCACTTTGTACAATGCATATTATGAAAGCAGCTTCACAGTGTTAAACATGAAAATAGTGTGTCAGTAACAATGTAATTCTGTTGTAAAGCAGTTCTAAAATGATGGCAATGGTAAACAGTCAATTTTCTTTTAAAGACAGTTCAGTTCTCTGTGCATAATCTCTGTGTCTGTGCAATCGAATCGATAATATTCTAAAAATTTCTAAATATAGATTGAGTGGAAATCCTGTTTTGTTTTTTAATGAATCTTGAACATTTCGACAGCATTGTGCACAAGACTCTTCCCGCTGGAGAAGGCAGATATCAGGTTCGGATGATTCCATATGAGGATGATGAGTTTACTCGGCCCTTCACTGGTAGAGTGGATGCAGAGCTGGACCAGAAGATGAATGTGGAAGTTCGTGTCGAGGGGGTTGACAGCCGTCAGTTTGCTCTGGTGATGGACACGTGTTGGGCTACACCTGAGAATGATCCTGATTACAGTCTCCGCTGGGATCTCATCCTCACAGAGTAAAGCTGTGCTGTTTCAGGATTACCTGTGAAACTTTGATTAGATTTGTTGATTGTCATTGTTAATATTCTCAGGTGTCCCAATCCAAATGATGACACAGTGGAGCTGCTGCAGAACGGCGTCTCGACATCCAGCCGTTTCTCCTTCAGGATGTTCATCTTCACTGCAAACTCCACTAAACTTTACCTGCACTGCGCTGTTCACCTGTGCCTTCTGTCAAGCAACCGCTGCTCAACGGTGAGTTTAAAAGTGGATCAAACACTATATAGCATCAGACAATCTTCACCTTTAATGTTTATGGTGCTGAGGTTAAGGAGTTGTTAAAACTACTTGTTTTGGCCTCCCTCTGCTGGACACTTTGTGCGCTACTATTTATGTTTTCTGTGGTTGTTCTTCTTTTTTCTCTTTTAGGACTGTAACTCTGAACATCAGTGGAGAGAGCGCAGGTCTCTGGACTTCCATGACAGTGCTTCCATATCCCTGGGTCCTCTGATGTTGTCTGAAGGGAACACAGGTGATCATTTCATTTATCTTAATTATTTGTAAATAAAGGTTAATAATTTATTTCATAAATACATTTCATTGCATTATATTTCCTGTTCACAGATAAGTGGGTCCCACAGCAAGTGAACGTATCTGAGGCTTCTCGTCTGTGTGCTTCTCTGATGCTGTTACTTGCTCCTCTGATGAGTTCCCTGACCCTTTTTTAGTTTATTTCCAGAAAATGTTTTACATTTTACAAGTATATTGTCTAGTTCCATAATAAAGATGCAGCAAGAGATTTTTGCCAAATGATGTTGATATTTGAAAGCACCAAAACAAACATGCTCATACCCCAAAAGGATCTCGCCCCTATTTTGATAACTCTGCCCCACACGAATGTTCACAACACTGTCAGTGACAATGGCAGAATCTGCTATGCCTACGACCACAGCATATTCAAGCAAAAGCCAACACAGAAAAGTTGTGTTAAAAAGCAAAATCAACGTAATACACTTATCAAGAAGACAAGGTCCTATGGTTGCAGGTTCGAGCATTGTACCAGGAGGAATTGTGGGTGGGGGCAGTGAATGTACAGCGCTCTCTCCACCTTCAATACCATGACTGAAGTGTCCTTAAAAGGCACCGATCCCCCAACTGCTCCCCGGGTGCCGCAGCAAAGAAAGGCTGCCCACTGCTCCAGTGTGTGTGTGTGTGTGTGTTTGTGTGTGTGTGTGTGTGTGTGCACTTTGGATGGGATAAATGCTAAGCATTAATTCTGAATATGGGTTACCAAACTTGGCTGTGTGTCATGTCACTTTCACTTTCGCTTGAGTTTCTCCACCGCTGGAGACCTGCTCCAATATTTACGTGGCCCACATCTCTTGCCTGATTGTAATTCTTTTTTTTAATGTTTTGTTCCTCTTTTTTATCTTTCATCTCTCTCTATCTATAGTCGATCTGCTAATATCCATCCTGAGCACTCTCTCTTCTCCCTATCATTACTAGACACAATCCTTACTGCTGATTGGCTGTGAGTGTGTTTTGGGAATTGCTCCGAGACTGTGGTCAAAACCGATTTTCAAAAATGCATCTTGATGATGATGATACACTATTGTGGGTTTCTACATAGTTTTTTATATCATAAATGTGTTAACGTGACTTAATAAAATAATTATTAAAACTTATATCATTCTATTGTACTTGAGGGGATGTGCTAATAACAAATACAATCAGATTTTTGATTATTGAAAATCATGCAAAAACATTTATAGGGCCATTTATTTTCTGTAACTAAGTAATAAAAAAAAAAAAAAAAATGCTTGTCAAAAGGACCAAACTGAATTATACAATATTGTGATGATAGAATATTTGGATTTATTTCCTTACATTATGTTTGCTATTTTATTCTGCCATTTATAATGGGACATAAACAATAGGGACATGATCATGCAGTCTGGATAATGGTAAATGGTAAATGGACTGCATTTATATAGCGCTTTCAACAGACCACATGGCCATCCAAAGCGCTTTACAATTTGCCTCACATTCACCCATCCACTCACTCATTCACACACCGACGGCGGTGTCTGCCATACAAGGCGCCATCCAGCTTGTCGGGAGCAGCTGGGGTTAGGTGTCTTGCTCAAGGACACCTCGACACTTGGTCAGGTGGAGCCGGGGATCGAACCACCAACCTTCCGGTTTGTAGACAACCTACATGAACCACTGAGCCACTGCCGCCCCAGTAATTATAAGTCCGGATTAATGCAAAATATAAATGAGAAGAAACAATAAATACATTTGAAGATTAAATCAAATTGAGTTTTCCTTTTGTAAGAGTTTCTTCAGTAAAAGTAAGATAAAGTTTAATGACCAGGATGTTATCTTTGTGCTGCTATGTTTGCAGCCGTTTTGCTTATTTTCCATAGTGATTCAATAATAGTTTGTATGAGAGGAGTCTTGCTATTAAACGCTCCTTTCTAAAGCTTTTGAAGAATGTTGCAGCGCTGGTTGAATTATTCTTTCTCTAAAGGTGAGATTAGGTGAGGATCAGTCGCTAGCTAGATTTAAAGGTTTCATTTAGTGTTCTAGTTTGTAAAGAAGGTGAAGAGAAAGTGAAATTTAGGAGTTGTTAGGGCAGAGTGCATTCAGTGTGACACAAATATCTAGGTTAGTTCATATCTGTACAGTCCTCTGACACTCTTCTTTAATATTCCAGCATCTTACTAAAGCCCCTTCAAATGCATCCCTGATAGTTTTATTAGAATGCTGCAAAAATCTGTTTATATTTCAATTTACATATTGTTGACTGCATTTCTGCAACATTCAGGTCCTAAATGCATTTGTCTTTTGTTTCTTTTAATATACATATTTGGAATATGCAACAAACAAGTACAATTCAAGTCTTTATTTATAAGATTGTTAAATTTGATCATAAGTAATCAGCAGATCTGTCAATCATCAATGACCAGGCTGTGTAACTTAAACTCTAAATATGTTCCTGCCAAACGTGTCTTCATGATACATATGAACTTAAGCATGAGGTATGAGCTGCTGTGTATGTAGTTTTAACACATAGAAGTAGTGATTGTGTTACTGTTGGTTTCTGAGGATTAACCTGCTGGTCATGCGGGAGATTCTTTGACCTGGTGTGGTACAGTATACTAACTAACAACTAAGTTGTTAGGTTTTTGGAAAAAGATGGTAATATGATTTAACAGTTAATTTTTCAGATGCACTTTAGCCAAAATTTATTTCATTTGGCATTCATTTACCAACACCATTCTTATAATGAACATGTGGATAAAATTGTCTTCATTTCAGTTCACTAAGAAAGTATTTTTGTTTAGTGGAAATGCATCGTCTGTAGTGTGTCTCTATGAGATTTGTGCTTCAGTCAGAACCAACAGATACGATCAGCTTCTAATAATCTTCTGTTTTTTTTATGGGAGTATTTATATATTAATAAATATTTGGCCACTAATAATATTCAGTAACTGAAATTACTAGAATTTATCACAGATAATGCAGAATAAAAAACAAACCAAAAACAAAACACTGTTCTTGCAGTAGTGACAGTCACGTACTGAAAGTACTTCTTGAGGAATCTTGATCAACTTGTCACAAAATTTTCTGGAAAAACAATTCCACTTTCAGTGATTGACAGCTGAAGTTCAGTGACTTGATAAAGAGAGATTGCATCGTTATTGTCTGATGGTTTTCTATATGTCCTACAATGTAAAAGAAGAACAATAAGCTATACAGTTTGACTGAAGAAATGAGGAAACAAACAAAAAAAAAGCTTATTGCTGCAGCATATTTAGTACAATGCGGCTGTCATTTTTTTAATCCTGCACACTTGCAAGATTCCTTTCGTTTATATTGCAATTAATGATACCTAATGCAGTAACTAATGAACATTAATTTTACTGCTTTTAATAAATAATAGTATTGTATTAAATGTATTATATTACGCTGCTTCATAAGAAAATATGCAATGATTTACTTAATTTGTTTAAAATGTATTAGTGTATCGTCTCAAGAAAGCAATAATAACAGTAAAAGTATGTTCATAAATGCTGTAAATGTATTTAATTTTATTTTTATTTTTTTAATTACAAAAAAATTGAAGCTTGCAGCTTACAAGCATTGCACATTTGGAAAAAAAGGTAAACTTAAAAAATTTAAATTAACAGTGGCACATTGATCATTTAATTTAACATCACTAATATATTTTTTTAATTCCTTAGTCTGTACCTCTTTTCTAAGGAGACACATTATTGTGCATCACATGGTTTATGAGACGTGGGTTTTTTGAATGATATGCTAAAATGTGCAGTTGATTAATGTAGTAGATTCCTAAAGAGTGTAATTCTGCACCTGAATATAGTGTTCACTTCCCTCAATTATCCAAGATTAGACTTTATTCTGCAGACTTGATTTTACTTTAAATTAAATGATTGAATGATTGATTGATTTTTCTCACTTTGGGGAAGTGCCAACATTTGCCTGTTTTGCCTAATTCTGTTTATTTTACGTTATCTTTATAAATCAGATTTCATGCATATTTGATGCTTATTCTCAGTTTTTCCCTTTATCCAAATATTAAATAACCATTAATTTGTCTAATGTTATCCTGCTACTTAGCATGTTGTTTCCCAGCTGTTTTTAAGACATTAGTTAATTTTTGGGTTTATGTTTGAGTTTTTAGTTGCTTTAAAAATATGTAACTCTTTGTGTTAAAATTTTGCACCTCTAAAGATCTCCATCTTAAAGCCACTGCCTGCATCCTTCCAGTGGTTTTTAATTAATAAAATATATTATATAATATATATATAATATTAACCATCATTTATATGGTTAAACTTTATTCACAATCAGAATTATAACATTATTAAATTAAGTGCCATTCATCTTTTCAGTCACCTTTAGCTCACTCATTGGTGATTTTATATTACTCTTTTTGTAAAGCAGCTTTGGAAAAAACAAGAAAGAAAATGAAATCAAACTGACTTGCCATCATTCCATCTACATTTAGATTAATTCAAGCACAGAGTGAAAGAATGTGTTTGTGAATGCAGGTGGACACAAGGAAACAATCCGTTCAAATAACAAATATCTCCATGTCACATGAAAAACTGGTTTAAGACATTGTTAAGAAATTACTCTTGGTTCCAGTAAAGGTCCACCCACTGGTATTAATAAAGGCACTGATGAGATCGTGAGAGCTGGAGATCATCATCGGCTGCTGAAGAGAGAATCTCTCTGAGTTTGCTCTGCAGCAGCATTTAACCTCAGGTACATATTTCTCTAAATGTCATCGCATTGGGCTCTAAAGACTAGGGAGCTACTTAAAAAAATATGTTTGTTTATTTAGTTATTTCTTTATAATAGTTAATACCCTTTTAGTAAAAATTCCTTTAAAAAAATCTTAAATCTAAAAGAATATAATATTCTTATACTATATAATTAATTTAGGAATATAAGAATGTATGTGTATTTGTTGTAAATGTGTGTGCAGGTGCAGGATCTGCCTTTCGTCACAATGAGGTTTCTGATCTCTCTGTGTGTGTCACTACTGCTGCTGATTAATGGTGAGAGTTTTATCATCTGTCATCTGCTTGAGAATAATTAGTAGTTTTTCCCTAATATTAATTAATTATGTTTGTATTGTGTATTCAACAGGTGAAATAATCAATGGACAAACTACAGGTACAATAATTATTTACTTAATCACTTATTTTTCCACCTTTGCTTTCCTTTACAACTGTAAAAAGACGTATAAAAGGAATAATTGAACTAGATTAATTATTGATATGAATTCTCATATTTCAACATTTCTATTGTGTTTAATATCAGTTTTTTTCCTTTTATATATATATATATATATATATATATATATATATATATATATATATATATATATATATATTTTTTTTTTTTTTTTTTTTAAATAATCACTTCTATGAAAAAATATTTTATTATTTAATTATTGACTATATAATGTGTTTAGACAAAAGTACAAAAATATTATGTTTAGTCAGGTTTGACTTATAAGAACATTTTATTTCTCACAATTGTGACCTCATTTCTCATAATTCCAACTTTACATTTCACAACAATGAGATTCTTTAGTAACTGACAATTTATACAGTATCTATTAATATGTGTTAATTTATGAAATGGTCTTCCAGTGTATTTCACTGTATTAAAGCACTATATATCAGGAAGACTCAAATGTCAGGTTTGCTAAAGACATATTTATAGAAATGCCTTGAAGTCAAAATCAGACAAGAAATCACATTGAATTATAAACAAACTAATAAGGTTGGAAAGATGTGGCTGATCAATACTGAAGAAAGCAGGTAAATATGCATGTAGATAAGAAGATGATGAACAGGTGAAGTGGGTGGAGCAACAGATGATCCGTGATTGACAGCAGAACAGTAACACCAGACTTCACCTGCTGGACAGAGCTGGAACAGCAGGAACTGAAAACCAATGAGAAAGAGAGAGAGGATAGTAGACATGACAACTATATCACATTTTTAAGGAAATTGTACATTTTTACATACTGCATGCATACAACTTAGATTACATACATTATTTTCACTTTATGGTGTCAATAAACATTTTCAGATTTTATTGAAAGCCTCAGTGCTTCAGTACTTCTAGAAAATAAATGTTTCCTGTACAAATGCAAACAAGTGGTACTATAATACTATATAATACTATATTTACAATACAGATTTACTTTACAGCCTATTCAAAATAAATATATATTTTGAGATTTTAAGAGCCATTTGAGCTGATGGAAGTGAATATAGCTCCTATAAATGAAAGCAGATCTAGTTAGTAAATCTTTTTAAATTAGTGAGAGAATGTTTTAAACTGAGGATACAAGTTCAGTCAGTTTATATAACCCCTCCCTAGTGTAGTATCCCAATATCTTATCAGGTCATAAAGACACAACTGTTTGCCACATAAATAGAGAGTATATATATCATCACAGGACTGTCCTTTTTTATGTCTTTATTCTCTCAGAATCTACAACTTCCAGCTCTGACCCCTGCTATGATTATAACATACTTGATGAATACTGGAGAGACATACGGCAAAACCTGTATCAGTACTCTGGACAGGATGACACTCTTGTTGAATGGAGTGGCTGGTATCGGCTGTATCTGAATGGAGAAAGTGCTCAGATGTCTGAGTGGTGTGTGAGTTTTGTGGGATGTGGTGGCGAAACTGGGCTGTATCTCAACGGCTCTCATCCAAGAGTTGAGGATGGAGTGGTGACCCGTGAAGTTTTGGGAAGTTATATGTGGGGGTGGTGGTGGTATTCCAATCAGTGTGGAGCCTACTCATCCACCTCCATCCAAGTCAAAGCCTGTCCAGGAGATTATTATGTCTATGAATTTGTCAAACCCATCATATCAGCCCCTGGACCTTCATATTGTGCAGGTGAAATTTTAACTCTTTTCCTCTTCAAAATTTTGAGACTTAAGAGTTCATTGTCTGATTATTTTATAATTTAACATGAATTTTAATTTATTATTTAATTTAAACATGGTTTAACCAGTTAGAATCAGTGCAGTTCATTAAACATTCTGTAGGTTCTTTGTAATTCTCCCTATACTCTCATAGCACTCCTCTACTGTAGATCTCATGTTAGTTGTAACACAGTTCCTCAAATTTCACAACTCTAGATGAACCAATAACAGCACATTTCTGCTGTACGTGATGTGTTTTTTGCATGTTATTATAATACATAATCACTAAATTACTCCATTCTTAATGAATAGCTCTACATAATTGACCTGTCCTCCACCTAAAAATTAATTCAAACAGTTTTTGTTGTTTAAATGTTAGGATTTATGTGTGTTAGTCTATACACCCGTTTACTGTACATAACATTACTTCTTTTAAAAGTTAAACGTATCATTTTTTTCACAATGTAATACTCTGAATTGCCTTTAATGTACAGTAAATACAGTATTTTAACAGTACTTTTACAAATACCATGACAGTTGCTTTCCAAAGCTTCAGCAGTGATCCCTGCTACAACTATGAGTCTCTGGATCGTCCCTGGAGAGCCAACAATGAAAGTGGAGATAACGTTTGTGATGACTCTTTCTCCTGGAATGGCTGGTACCGGCTTTTCTACTATGGAATGAACATCCAGATGCCAGAGACCTGTGTTAATTCATACAGCTGTAACACAGGCATCAGTCTGTGGCTCAATGGTACTCATCCTCAGATAGAGGATGGAGTGGTGACCAGAGAGGTCTGTGGAGGGACTTACTGGGCTGGCTGCTGTAATTACAAGACAAACCCCATCAGAGTGAAAGCGTGTCCAGGAAATTACTATGTTTATGAACTTGTGAAACCACAAATCGGATGTTCAGGATACTGCACAGGTAGCTTCCTTTTTTACCACTTTTTAAAGTCTTTTAAACCATTTAAAATGATCTCAATCATGCCTTGAATGTCCTTCTTTGTAGATGTCAGCACTATTTCACAGGTGGCTTCTACTGTAAGTCCAGATATAGTCCCTGGATCCAGCATCACGTCGAGTAAGCTATATATTTATGTTTACAACTTTTAAATGCATTTATGGTAACACTTGAGATTAGGGAGCACTATTCCCCCATTAACTAGTTTCTAATTAGGTTCGATCTTACTAGCATATTGGCTGTTTACTAGTACCTACAAAGCACATTTAAATGCCTTATTCTGCATAACCATATTCCTGATCCCTCATCCTGATCCCCTATTCAAACATATACTGTTATGATCCTCGGGTCTAGTGTTCAGGGGTGACACATAATCAAATTTAACAATCTCTTGATTGTTTACTGGTAAAGATTTGCACTTATGAAGTTCTTCAGTGAAGTATAACTTGTTTGTTTTGATATCACACTTTACAGATTATGACCCGTGTGAAAACTACAATGTACTCAACAACTACTGGAGAAGCACACTCAATTCCTGGTCCATGTATGGATACATCTCTGATCATGATGACACTCTTGTAGAATGGGACGGCTGGTATCGGCTCTTCATTAATGAGTCGAGTGCTCAGATGCCTGAGTGGTGTTTTTATTACATGTCATGTGGAAGCATTAGTTCTCTGTGGCTTGGTGGATCTCATCCTCGTCTGGAAGATGGTGTTGTTACTCGTGAAGTTTACGGCTCTCGCTATGATCAGTGCAGTCGCTACAGGTCTGAACCAATCCAAGTTAAAGCTTGTCCTGGAAATTATTACGTCTACAAATTTACCAGACCAACTCTTTCAATACCATTACCAGTATATTGTGCAGGTATTGTGTGCATTCATTCATTATTATATCTGACATGCTTATTATCAGTTGTACTGTTGGTTTTCATATTACTATCTTGAATATAATAAATCTGATGTATGTGATGTTCTCTTTCTACCTTTTCATAATAGTACCTTTTACCACCCCAAGTGTGGACCCCTGCTACACTTACACCAGTCTGGATGAGCCTTGGAGAGCCACTGACAACTATATCTATACTAACAATTATTACTATGGCATGTGTGATTATAATGTGGAGTGGAATGGCTGGTACAGGATGTTCTATAATGGTCAAAATGCCCAGATGCCAGAATCATGTGTTAATTATGGCATGTGTGGCACTTATAACCCATTGTCACTCAATGGCACTCACCCACAGCTGGAAGATGGAGTGGTCACCCGTCAGGTCTGTACTTCTGAATGGTATGACTGCTGTGCTTACAGATCCCATCCTATAAGAGTCAAAGCCTGTCCTGGAAATTACTATGTTTATGAGTTTGTCAAACCAATGTTTTGTGGAGCTTACTGTGTAGGTGAGTATTTACTCATATGTAATTTATTCATTTACTTTTCAGTTTTTTTTTTTTACAAATTATTTACCAAGATTAAAAAAATGTCTTAGTACCAGAAGCCTCAAACCAGTCCACCCCATCAGTGTCTACAACAACAGAGAGAATTCCACCCATAGAATCCATTACTCCACTAATCACAACCACTGGTAAAGTCTTGTCTTGTTTCATTTATAAACTCTCATGTGTATCATTTTGCACATATTTTCATTACACACAGTCTCTAAAAAAATTGTTCTGTTTCTGTTGCATTAAACAAAAAATTACAGTTAAATTAACTTAATATGAGTAAAACTCACATAAGAAATTGTAATGCAGCTCACAAAATGAGAATGCAATATAAATGAGAAGGAAAAGACAACAGTTGTCTAAAGACTCCCTGTGTTACTTGACATATTCTGTTGCTTCTCTAACTCTATATATTACAGTTTATATAGAATTTTACAGATGGTTAATCAGAATAAAGTACTGAAGTGTTGTTTAATTCATAATGAAAAATATATCACCACTGTTTCTCAGACTTCTTTAGAATCCTTTCAAAAACTCAAATTGTTTGCAGACTACAACCATCAGGGGCAGGAAATAACCTTAATAGCATGTATACACGATAACATGGATAAAAGAAAAAAATCATAGAGAAAATTATAACATTTCAAGTTTATTTACTGATAGAATTTAATAGAGTTTATAGTCATATCTGATTTGGCACAAAGACGATTTTTTTTTTTCTCTCCATGATAGGACCCCTAATAAGTGGTCTATATGCAGACCACCACACACAAATCCCTCACTGCAAATAAGAGGTGAAGTGTGTTTTTAAATTGTTCTTCTTAATTGTGAAAGGGCACATTGCTGGCATCTTAAATCCAATTTTTTTTTTCACAGCTAAATAAAATATGTTCAAACTCAAAAGAAACTATTTTCAGCTTTGAATAACTAAAAGCACAAGAGTAACAGGGAGCTTCAGGAAAGAGCATTCTGAAGATTTCATACCGCTACTTCAGTTTTACAAAGACAAGTATATAATATTAACTATGTCAGGAACATTTATGTTTTTAATGTTTCCATATCACCAGCTCCCCCTGTTGACCCCTGCTACAACTACACTGTCCTGGATGAACTGTGGAGAGCCACCAACAATCAACATTCCTCTCAAATAATGTGTGACATTTGGGTCAGCTGGAACGGCTGGTACCGTCTCTTCATTCAGGGTCAGAGCGTTCAGATGCCAGACACATGTGTTGGGGAGTATAGTTGTGGCACTGATGCTCCACTGTGGCTGAATGGAGGACATCCAACAGTTGAGGATGGAGTGGTCACTCGAGATGTCTGCGGTCACTATGACAATAACTGCTGCTTTTTTCAATCCAATCCCATTAAAGTCAAAGCCTGTCCAGGAGGGTATTATGTCTATGAGTTTGTGAACCCAAGTGCTTGCAGTTTGGCATACTGTGCAGGTAAATATTTATTTACATGTGCCCTTAGTTTATGAAAGAGATAATGCAGATTTTTCTAAAATATATTTATAATTTGTTTCAGATGCAAGCAACATAAACACTACATATACTACTATATATACAACCACAGCTGAAACTACAACCACAGAAACCACAACCATAGAAACTACAACCATGGACAATACGACTGGTAATATATTGCAGTGTGTTACAATGTGAAGGATTATTGTTTTGCATGAGCAAATCGGATCCATGTTATATATGTTTGTGATGCATGTAAATAATTCAAAATAATTCATAAAGTTACATAAGCTAATATATTATCAGCTATATTAAAGTAGGCAGAAGGCCACAGGTAATTACAGCCATGATGACGTGCATTCATATATCATCATTTCATGTTTTGTTGTATTTCATCATTTCATTGTATATATGAATTATTATTATTATTTTTTTATTATTATTGCAGGGCCATTTTATCCATATGGAACTGGAGACACAGTGAATGCACCCAGTGATGATGGGAGTTCATCAGTTATATACTTGCAGCAGCCATTCATATTTTTTGGACAAACATACAACCAAATTTATGTAAGTCACTTTGGAATGGGAGGATTTTCAATGCTGAGTGTCTGTAACTTAAAAATTAAAAAGTAAATGGGGAAAAACGACTGCAGTTTACATTTCTGTGACAAAAAATTATTTGTATTCTATAAGAATTCTGCACATACAGTAATAATAAGTCCTGTTCTATTTCAGGTCAACAACAATGGACACTTGACCTTTGACGGGGCATGGTACAGCTACTCTCCATACCAGTTCCCAGCCTATGGAGGGAAAGACCTCATTGCTCCATTCTGGACAGATATTGACAATGAGTGGAATGGTGTCATCTCATATCAACAGTACACCTCTGGCAGTGTCCTTACACAGGCAACACAAGACATAAACCAATACTTCCCTGACTTGAGTTTCTCTGCTTCATGGGTCTTTGTTGCAACATGGGATAGAGTTGCGTATTTCTACAATTCAGGAACTGTAAGTAGCCCAGTTTGTTCCATGGAAGTCTTCCGCTTCCGCTAAATAAACAAACAAACAAACAAATAAAAATCAGTACACCACATAACATTTTCTTTCTTCCTTTAAAAATATTCAGACTTTTTCTGTTTTTTTTTTTTTTTTTTAGGAAACATCTTTCCAAGTGGTTTTGATTTCAAATGGCCATCTTTCATTTGTTATAATGAACTATGGTGCAATTGCTCCAACACAACGATATGTACAGGTATGCACAAGATGACAAGTTTCTATGATAGGTATTGCATTTTCAATGATTAACTGAATAAGCAGACATCTGGATGTCTTCCAATCATTAGGCCGGTTATGACACTATCGACTCAAGCCACCATTTCTCAATTACTGGATCACTCCAGAATGACATCACCAGCCTACCACACAGCAGTAATGTCAATGTGCCAGGCAGATGGGCCTTCAGAACCGATCATGGATCACGGGGCTGTCAATTTAATGGTAATGTTACTGCCCTAACTGCATGCCACATTTGCTATTTGCAGCCAAACTATGAATGACCTATTCAAATTTAACTGTAGCATACTAGTGAACTATATGTGAGTCCTTCCAGTAATTACACAAATGATTTTAGGTTTTTATATAAATAAACCCTAAGTCTCTTTTACAGGTTTGCCAGTGCAGCTAGGAGACTCTTTCTGGAGTGATGCTGTCTGCCAGGAAAGATGCACCTGTACCAGAAGAGGCCTCCAGTGCAGCTTTGAGCCCTGCACTTATTCCCAAGCTTGTCGTCAAGCTGCTTTCCAATACTCTTGTCAGAACATTCAGCGGCAAACATGCACCATCTCTGGTGATCCTCACTACTACACCTTTGACAATCAGATTTTTCACTTTCAAGGAACCTGCACATATGTTCTGTCTGAGGTTAGTAATGTTGCTATGACTTTGTATTTATTGTATAGATTCGACAAGACTGGGGATTCTTTACTGATACTGATTTTTGACATTTTATAGGCTTGTGGAAATGGTTTGCCGTACTATCGCATTGAGGGAAAAAATGAGCATCGGGGTAGCACACATGTGTCATGGACTCGAATGGTCAGAGTATTTGTCTATAATGAAGAAATTGAACTGGTTAAAGATCACTATCATGAAGCAAAGGTAAGTATCACTGTTTTGCTGTAATATTGAGTTCAGCCATCCTTCCATTTTCCTAATTTCCTTTTTTTCAACATTGTCAAGGTTAATGGGACCTTTATAGCAACACCATTCACCCTCCACAATGGTTCCATCCAAGTCTATCAGTCAGGTTTTTCCTTGGCCATCAGCACAGATTTTGGTCTCCTAGTTACATATGATGCATATAGCTACGTCACCATCTCTGTACCTTATGACTACCAGAATGCCACATGTGGTCTGTGTGGAAACTATAACCTACATCCTGAAGATGACTTCCGTTCAATCTCTGGGGAGATCTTGAGCTCAGATATTGACTTTGCCAACTCTTGGAAGGTAGAGGGAGACACAGATCCTGAATGCCATGATGTCAGGTGCACAGGTCTAGGTTGTGCGGTTTGTACCGCCAATGAAATGAGCCTTTACAGTGACACAAACCACTGTGGGATTCTAGGAGATGTTTTGGGACCTTTTGCATCTTGCCACTCTGTGTTTTCGCCACAGACCTACATAGAGAACTGTGTCTATGACCTTTGCTTAGGAGGAGGGTACCAGCCGATTTTGTGCCAAGCTCTCAATGTGTATTCTGCTCAATGCCAACAACAGGGTGTACAACTAGGGCAGTGGAGACAACCAGGCTTTTGCGGTAAGTGCCTTGTTATGTCTTCAGTAGAACTTAGTTTTGCATTCAACTTTGTGTAACTGAAATAACTGTGCAGTGTGAAAGATCACAGAGTTTGATGCATATTCCTACTTCTGCCCTCCATTTCCAGAGATTCAATGTCCTGAGCACAGTCATTTTGAGTCCCAAGGAACAAGCTGCCCTGCCACATGCAGCAACCCCTTTGCCCCAATAAACTGTCCCCTGCCTAATCAGGAGAGCTGCATTTGTGATGATGGGTACATCCTCAGCGCTGGGCAGTGTGTAGCTGAAGTAAACTGTGGCTGTGTCTTTGAGGGCTTCTATTACTCTGAAGGACAGTCGGTAGTGTTGGGCGAGGACTGTGGGAGGCAATGCGTTTGCAATAGCAGGTCAATGGTGTGCACTCAACACCAGTGTGGTCCAGCTGAAGTGTGTGGACTCCATAATGGTGTAAGGGGTTGCAGACCTATCAGTTATGCTACCTGTTCAGTTGAAAGCCTGGGTTCATACCACACCTTTGATGGACAAACTTTCAGATACCCAGGAGCTTGTGGACTGACCCTTGCAAGAGTGATGGGGCCATCCCAACTGCCATACTTTGTATTGACAGTTGAGAAAGTACCCAGAGGCCTTCAAGACTTTTCCAGGTTCCTGAAGTTTGAGACAGGGGGAACACATGTTTCCATTGAATTGGGAGAAGGTAGCAATGTACAGGTTAGGCAATGGTTTTTTTTCAGCATTTAACCATTATCTAAAACTCAAATGCTAGATCAAAGTCAGACTTTTTTTTTTCTCCTCAGGTGGATGGACAGATGGTTGGTCTACCTATAAGTGTTGGTTCCAGTCAAATCCATATCTATCACAGCAGTGCAAGAGGTTTTGTTTTGGAGACAAACTTTGGAGTGACTGTTAGAGCTGACTGGCCACACATTGTCCGAATCATAGCTCCAACCACTTACAATGGTACACTTGGAGGTCTGTGTGGGAACTTGAATGGAAACGTTGAAGATGAATTCTACAGCCCAAATGGTGTCCTGATGGATGACTCCCAGCTTTTTGCAGACAGCTGGCGTGATGGATCCCTTTCAGCCCACTGTGAGGACCCAACTGACATGTGGGAACCAGGTCAATATCAGAACAGGAGTGAGTTCAGAGAGCACTGCAGCATCATGGCCATGAATGATGGACCATTTGCTGAGTGTAGCAGAACACTAGACCCTTGGCAACGGATTGAAGATTGCATTCAGATGCTGGAGCAGACGGGCGGTGCTAGGGAGGCTCTATGTGAGGCCCTGCGAGGCTACACACTGCACTGCCAACAGAATGGCATCGGAGTTGGAGAGTGGAGGAGTTTCACCCACTGTGGTTAGTATCTTGTAATATGATATGATTTTCAGAATTAAAACCATATATATCCTTCAAAGTGCTGATCATTCATTGTCATTTTCATGTTTTATCTTAAACCTCCCAGATCCGAACTGTCCAGCAAATACCCATTTTGAATTGTGTGGCACATCCTGTCCTGCATCCTGCCCTAGTCTCTCATTTCCCTTCCAGTGCACGCTGCCATGCCAGGGGGGTTGCCAGTGCAATGATGGACTGGTGCTGGATGGAGATCACTGTGTTCCCCCCACTGGCTGCGGCTGCCACTATGATGGGCGTTATCGGCAGCCTGGGGAGCAGTTCTGGCATGGTGAAGAGTGTCAGTTCCTGTGTGTCTGTGATGGAATCACTGGAAATGTCCGTTGCACACCATCATCATGCAGTGAACAGGAGATCTGCCGTGTGGTGGATGGGGAGTATGGCTGCCATCCTAATCCACATGGTAGCTGTTATGCTTCAGGAGACCCACATTATAAGTCTTTTGATGGAACATATTTTGACTTTCAAGGCAGATGCCGATATGTTCTGGCCAAAGTATGTGATGACACTCGTGGTCTACCGCACTTCCAGGTCGATGCAAAAAATGATGGGTGGCATGAATGGCCAGTGTCAATAACTGTCGAAGTTTTTGTCAACGTCTCTGGGCACCTTGTGCACATGTCACAGGACATGAACGGTTATTCTGCTGTCAAGGTAAGCTGTTCAAACTCACTGAAAATGTCCATGGAGTATTTGTACTATGAAAAACTATATTGTTCTCATTATTCATTACCATCTCTACTTTTTCCTCAACCAGGTTGATGAAGAGATCAGAAACCTTCCAGTCTACCTTGACTCTGGTCGGGTCTCTGTCTACTCCACAGGACAGTTTGTATATGTCTCAACTGACTTTGGTTTCGGTGTCAGTTATGGTGGTTCCTGGCAGTTAAACATTGTTGTGCCAGCAGACTACAATGGAGTTGTGTGTGGCATTTGTGGCAACTTCAATGGCCTTCCCGAAGATGACTTCCTCACTCCTTCAGGTGTTCTGGCACATTCAGCAGACCAGTTTGGGGCAGAATGGATGGCTGAAAATGACACGTCATACAATCATGACTGTGGAGGCGGCATCAATCCTGGCAATTGCCACGATGAGAGCACAACTCTGATCTCACAAGCCTTGTGTGAGATCATCAGGGACAGTCAGGGTCCCTTTAGCTTCTGCCATGGTTCTGTCGATCCACAAGCCTACTTTGATAACTGTGTGTTTGATGTGTGCATTTCTGAGAACAGTAATGATGTCTTGTGTCACTCTGTCCAAGCCTATGTGAGTGCATGTCAATCTGCCAATACTGTTGTCTATCCCTGGAGAGAAAGTGCATCCTGTGGTAAGTACAGTCTGTAAAATTTGTAAAAATACCAACCACAAATGAATTTGTTTTCTTTATTCAATGAGTTGTCCCCTTTTATTTCAAAGATTTCATATTGCACATGATATTAATTGCATTCTACAAATACACTTTGTTGTTGCATTTCTAGTCATGGAGTGCTCCTCAAACATCCCAAACAGCCATTATGAGGTGTGTGGCACAGACTGTGGCCATACATGCGCCAGCAGCATTGATGCTAGCTGTGAACACACATGCTCCGAAGGTTGTTTCTGTGATGAGGGATTTGTGAGGAGTGGAGGACTCTGCATACCAGTGGAGCAATGTGGCTGCTTGTATGATGGATTCTACTATAATGTAAGGATTTAAGTATTATGTTTTCGTTTAAGTATTATCACATAGGGGCAAAGGATAATGAGGCACACAGCTTTTTATAAGGTTTTTTTTTGTAGGTGAATATACTCATTGACATTATGTCATGAACACGTAAAGTGCATCATTATCATTATTTTTTTTATAGATTGGTGAACAGTTCTGGGATTCAACATGTTCCCAACGCTGTCAGTGTTTTGCTCCAAATGATCTACGCTGCTCTCCATCTGGCTGCCCACCGACCATGGATTGTGCGGTCAGAAATGGACATCGTGACTGCTACAGTCCAATGTCTACCTGCACAGTCTGGGGTGACCCCCACTACATCACCTTTGATGGAGCTGTGGCCCACTTTCAGGTATGAATTAGTAATCTCTGCTATTTTTGTAGACAATTACCTTAACTGTTGTTTTATGACCCAATTCTAGGGGATAACTTCTTTAACAGTCCAGTTTATTCAAAGGAGGGCTATTGGTGTTAGACTATCTAAACGGCAAATATATTTACAGACTATACAAATATATAAAATATACTAATATACTAAATATACAGCATAATATTTTACATGGCACTGAAAATTATTTTATTTGTGAATTTATTTAATGTCTTACAAGAAACATCTTGGTATGAAGTTGCAGCTGTTTTGCAAATGAAAGAAATGATGAAGACTATGTGCATTGTGTTCTGTTAGGGAACTTGCTCATATGAGATTGCTCAGACCTGTGGTAATGTGACCGAAAATGATCTGGAGTTCCGTGTGGTGGCCACCAACAGGCACCGTGGGAACATGGTGGTATCATTTGTGTCTGCAGTGGATGTTTGGTTGTCTCAGCATGGACAACAGACGCACATCACAATTGGGCAGAACAGGAAAGTTAAAGTAAGTTGGACTTCAAATGCTGTCAATGTAAAAAAATATTATCTTTCACTTTCTCTCTTTTGAGATGTTGAAATTTTATAATTTCCTTCTAGGTTGATGGGACCGCCATTGACTCACCAACGTATCAAAACAATGATCTAGTAGAGATACGTGAGGAGCAGGGATTCGTAATTCTAAATGCTTTCAATGAATTCATTGTCCATTTTGATGGACATAACAGTCTTCTAGTCAGAGCAAGTGAAAGATTCTATGGATCTCTGTGCGGAATGTGTGGAAATTTCAATGGTAATCCTGCAGATGATAAAGTGCTGCCGAGTGGAGACCCCGCTCCTGATGATGATTCCTTTGGCCACAGCTGGCAATCAGACACCAGCATCCCAGGGTAAGAACCATGAGACGTTAGGACAGCTGTTTTTACCTGGTCGGTCATTCTCAGGTTTATTTTGATAATAAAACTGGACAGGGAAAAAGGTCCAAAGGTTTAATTTTTCTTTTGTTTACTATATTTAGTATTTTATAGAGTTAATACACAGTGTCCAATTTAAAATATCTCATGCAAATTTATTGCCTAAAAACAAGTTGAGAATAATGTTTGTTGTTCACCTGTGAACTCTTTGTTTGTCCAAGAGATGAAATAGTGTAACCATTTAACTGACTTTCATTTTTTCATGTGTTCTTCAGCTGTGGTGCCAGAGACCAGACTGGTAATGCTGATGAGTGTCCATCCAGACAGAGATATTCTGATCTCTGTAGTATTATCACCAACACCACTGGCCCCTTCCAGAACTGCCATCTTCATGTTGACCCTGCACCTTACTACTATTCTTGTGTGTATGATCTGTGTCTGTACACACGTGCAAATGGCATGTTATGCTCAGCTGTTGAGGCCTATGAGACAGCTTGTGCCATCTTGGAGATACAGATCCCAGAATGGCGCTCGGCTCTGCGGTGTGGTAAGTCTTGTTAACATGTCATTCAACCCAGATTATTGTTTGACAAACTGCTTCCAAATTTATTCAGTCCATGAAAGAGCTTTGATTCATGAACTGATTTTGCTAATCTAACCTTTAACAAATCTGACATTGCTAGTTCTTAGTTGCAATTCCACAGCTAACATAGACTTAGACATGTATAGGGTGTTTATATAGATCATTTAAAAATAAATTTATAAAATCTCAGTTAAAATAGACTAACAGACAAAAAATTCTAACACGCTAATATTTGTGTATCTCATTGGGAAAATTATTGAACATTTTGAAATTCACTTTAAATCGTTAGAAATGTATCTATTTTTATTACCTTGAGGAATGTAAAGCAAAGTTTATTCAGGGTGCTCAGAATGTTGAGCTCTGGCTCTGTTATTATGACTTAATGTCTCTTATATTTCATCTATCTCTGCTTCTCTTAGATGTGAGAGATCGCTGCTCTGAGCTTAGCTGCTCTGAGGATGAGTGGTGTGGGAAGAAAAGTGGTGTCTATGGCTGTTTGTGTAACGATGACCTACCCAGACCTCAAGCTGACTCGTTTGGTTGGTAACATTCCACAGCAAATATGATTTTTTTTTTTAAACATTTAATTGTTTAATATTTCTGACAATCATTAGATTTTTTTTCTCTCTCTCTCAGACTTCTCAGAGAGCTGTGAAAGCAGCTCTGGCTCCATGTCTGTGTCTCGCTGTCAGCTCTTTGAGGCTGGTTTTCCAGCTGACGTCTTACACCTCAATGATCCCAGCTGCAGAGGAACAGTCCGGAATGGCAGAGTGGAATTCCATTTTGATAATGATGAACATATCTGTGGCACAAATCTTCTGGTAGGATATATTATGTATAATCTATTCAAAAACACTATCCAAACATTTGTAGTGTTTGATAAAACCAATAGTTGAATCAGATGATAATTTTGGGGGTTTTATATTTTTTAAAGTTTTTATTGTTTTCAAATCAGTCAAAATGTTAAACATGTTGTCCACAGGCCAACGGCACCCACTTCATCTACAGTAACTATATTCTGGGGACACCGAGGTCAGAAGGTCTCATCAGCAGAGAGAAAATCCTCAAGCTTTCTTTCAGCTGTGCTTATCCTCAAACACAAACACTTTCCATGAATGTGGAAATCAATCCACTGGAGAGGTGCGAGTCAAATTCAGATTTGCTGTTTTATTAAAGGAGTACAATTATAGCCATAAAGCAGAGTAGTTTTAACACAGGTCTATCCATTATTTCACCAGCATTGTGCACAAGACTCTTCCCGCTGGAGAAGGCAGATATCAGGTTCGGATGATTCCATATGAGGATGATGAGTTTACTCGTCCCTTCACTGGTAGAGTGGATGCAGAGCTGGACCAGAAGATGAATGTGGAAGTGCGTGTCGAGGGGGTGGACAGCCGTCAGTTTGCTCTGGTGATGGACACGTGTTGGGCTACACCTGTGAATGATCCTGATTACAGTCTCCGCTGGGATCTCATCCTCACAGAGTAAAGCTGTGCTGTTTTAGGATAACCTGTGAAACTTTGTCTTTCAGTATTTCAAGATTAAAGCACAGGATTCTATTTTTGTATAGTGGAAAGAAAGAAAATAATTTGATTTGTTGATTGTCATTGTTAATATTCTCAGGTGTCCCAATCCAAATGATGACACAGTGGAGCTGCTGCAGAACGGCGTCTCGACATCCAGCCGTTTCTCCTTCAGGATGTTCATCTTCACTGCAAACTCCACTAAACTTTACCTGCACTGCGCTGTTCACCTGTGCCTTCTGTCAAGCAATCGCTGCTCAACGGTGAGTTTACAAAACCTCTCAGAATTATTAATATATTTCTGTGTATAGGATGTAATGGTTAAATTGTAAGGGTTTAAGAATTTACCACTTATAAAACCCTGTTGATCAAACATTAAAAATTGGAAGGAAAATTTTACCCTTAATCTCTATGGCGGTAAAGCTTGTCTTCTGCTGGAGACGTTGTGCATGCCTTTTCATGTTTGTGCAATGATATTTGCATTCACGCAACTGGGTTTTTGCATTTCTCTTTTAGGACTGTAACTCTGAACATCAGTGGAGAGAGCGCAGGTCTCTGGACTTCCATGACAGTGCTTCCATATCCTTGGGTCCTCTGATGTTGTCTGAAGGAAGCACAGGTGATCATTAAACTTTAAATTAAATATTTATTTATGTATTTTACAAATAAAGGTTTCTGTTGATTTCTGCTCTCAATACATTACATTTTACTGCATTTGTTCCCTGTCCACAGATAAGTGGGTCCCACAGCAAGTGAAGGTTTCCGAGGCTTCTCGTCTGTGTGCTTCTCTGATGCTTTTACTTGTTCCTCTGTTTGGATTCCTGAACTTGTTTTAATGTTTTCCTTCAAATATAATGTTATATTTTACATGCTTAATTTCTAATGGCATTTTGATGAATATCGGAGGGTAAATGTCTTCTTGTCATAAATGTATTTTTTTGTTCCATATTCAGTTTTACATTAATTGTTCTGTACTAAATGAATTTTATTTTACTTGTACTACATTACCAGAGACAATCAGATTCTTGTTTTTTCTTGCTTAATCATGCAAAATTATTAAAAAGTAATACCTGGTCTGCAGTTGCTTTTTTAATCATCCAACTTTTTATAAAATTTGACAAACAACCTGTTCCAGATCACTTTCTAATTATTTTAAAATTACAAAAGAACTAAACAAAACCCAAACAGGCAAAGCATGACAAACAGAGTTGGGAAGTACAATATCTGACTAAAATGTATGCCATATTTGAATCATGATAGAGAGTCAAGTGATTTAATATACTTTGAACAGCATAACTCATGTCTGTAAGAAGAAGGTAAAAACGATATAGAAATGTGTTTACTGAATTTATTATAAGGCATATATTATAGGGACACAAAATGCTGTTGAAATTATCTAGAAGGTAAAGTTTGACACAACTTACCACAAAATTATTTTGCATAGACTTGAACACTTTGTTGGCATTAATGGAAGTGCATTAGCATTGTTTAAATCCTACTTATATGACTGCCATCAATTCATAGCAGTGAATGAAGAGGTATCATATCAATCACAAGTGCAGTATGGAGTACCTCAAGGCTCAGTACTAGGGCCACTACTCTTCATGCTTTATATGTTACTCTTGGGAGATATCATCAGGAAACATGGTGTTAGCTTTCACTGTTATGCTGATGATACACAGCTCTATATTTCCTCGCAGCCTGGTGAAACACACCAATTTGAAAAACTAATGAAATGCACAGTCGATAATTCTAATGCTTTATTGGGTGATTGTTCTGTACGCTTAGTAAACAAACTACAGCTAGTCCAAAATGCAGCAGAAAGAGTTCTTACTAGAACCAGGAAGTATGACCATATTAGCCCGGTCCTGTCAACGTTGCACTGGCTCCCTATCAAACATCGTATAGATTTTAAAATATTGCTTATTACTTATAAAGCCCTGAATGGTTTAGCACCTCAGTATTTGAAGGACCTCTACTGCCCTGAAATACAGCAGAGACCAGGACAACTAGAGCCCCAGATACAGATTGCCTGTACAGACCTTATCTCAGACGACCACCAGGACAAGACCACAGGAAACAGATGATTCTTCTGCACAATCTGACTTTGCTGCAGCCTGGAATTGAACTGCTGGTTTCGTCTGGTCAGAGAAGAACTTCCTCCATTCTGACACCAATGGAGTTTCGGTTCCTTGCCGCTGTCACCTCTGGCTTGCTTAGTTGGGGTCACTTCATCTACATCTATATCGTTGACTTGATTGCAAATAAATGCACAGACACTATTTAAACTGAACAAGGATGATTTTTTTTGCTTTGATAATATGCATGAGACTCATTCTGCTATTTTACTTTCAATTCTAAATGCTTTGTAGAATGTTGCTGCACTGGTTGAATTGTTCTTTCAGAGAAATTCATGCTTGAGTTTCGATCACTGACCAGATTAACATAAATGTTCTTGTATTGTTTTTTGCTTACTCGAGAGATTGATGGTGAGGATCTGGATAGGTTGGAGTACATTCATTGTGAGACAGAAATTAGCATAAAAAAATCCATGTTTGGATTTGACAACTAAATATTACAAGTTAAGTAATTAAAGACTCTGGGCTGGAGCTGAACCTCATGTATTAAATATATATTAAATCTTTATAACAGGTTTTTGATTGTGACAGATACACTTTATCCTTTTTTCATGGCTGTTTAATACTTATATTGTTTTATATCAGGTGAAATAAACAATAGACAAACAACGAGTAGGCCTACAGTCATTCTTTCCTTTTATTGAATCTTCACTTCTTCCTCTTTCCATCCTTTGTTTTACATGAAAAGTGTAGAAATCTAATTATAGTATGAATAATTAATATGTCTAAGAGTACATCTTCTTGGTATTATTTTTCATCTCCAATTGCGTTGTAATTTATATAATTTATTCGCTCATTAATTTCTAACAAATTCTGAATGGTGTGGAATGACATTGGGAGTTTGTTTCTGGAGCTAAGGACTTTAACAGAAACATCAAAATCAGAAAAAAATAAAATAAGAAATCGCAAAGTAATTTACTTTTAGATAACTACTTAGCTGACTTAATTTTAAAACAATATTAAATTTAGTCAATGGTCGTTTAAATAATAATTTATCTAGACATTTTATTATTGTACTGAACACTTTGCTTCATACTGTACTCGTTCTGGCCATGTACGTGAAGTGAAAGTAAAGTGAGTGAAGTGAAAGTGACATGAAGCCAAGTATGGTGTCCCATACTCTGAATTTGTAATTCTGAAATCATCAGGCAACGATGGTCAAAAACTCACCAGTCTTGGTCATTAGACAAGGGTAATTGGCTGCCCATGCTTGCTCTTTTATAAAAATAATGTATTTAGTCCCCTTAAATCTGTAACTGAAGTAATATGTTCTCTAATCAGACATCATGGCCTCTATTATAGAAAAGCTGACCAACATTGTTTTCCCTAACAGTAGCTTTTTATAGTCATGTCATGATTTATCCATTTAGCCTACCTTAGAATATTTTAGAATATTTACACTATGTAGACTGGTTGAGCAATAATGTTGTTTTAAACTTAAATTCTTTTAGTCTAACTAACAACTCGAAACTATCGGTAAGTTGTTCATTTTTCTTAATACATTAATTTTCATTTAACTGAATGCTACAAAATGTATTATTATGTATATGTAACAGTAAGCTTGATTAATAAATACTGTACTATTACAATAAGTATTTTCCTCTAAGTAGAATTAATAGATTAATGTGTATCACAAGGTTTTTTTTTTTTTTGTGATTCATGGAAATGTTTTATTCAGAGCACAGAGTGTGTTTCTGCAGGAGGTCAAAAACATTCACTTCAGATAACAAATTCCTCAATGTTACATGATAACAGGTTTAGCTAGGCTATCTTCTGGTTCCAGTAACGATCCACCCACAGTTATTAACAAAGACACTGATGCAATCAAGAGAGCTGCAGATCAGCATCACTGTATTCAGCTGCTGAAGAGAGAATCTCAGGTAAATCTTTTTATGTAATGTTTGAGCATTGCATGTGTTATCATTTAATATGTTTTATGTGCAAAGCAAGCAAAATTGAACAAATATAAGAAACATTTTTATCTCTCTGTCTGTATGTCATATATGTGTATGCAGGAGCAAGAGGTGTCGTTTTTCACAATGAGGTTTCTAATCATACTGTCACTACTTTTGATCAATGGTGAGTGATTGATAATCTGTTATGTGAAAGGACTGAAGCTTTTCCTGATATTAACTCATCATGCTTATGGTATGTATTTATTAGGCAAAATAATCGATGGACAAACTTCAGGTAAGTTTTTTCACATTATTTAATCTTCACTTCTTCCTCTTACCATCTGGTCTTTTCCATTACAAGTGTAGGCTATAAATAGGAGGTACTTCTTTTATCGATGCATCGATTACAAACCCTGACGATGAGTAGCCTAGGCTATACATCGATATTAAAACGTTTAAAACGTGAATCGCCGATCTCGGACAGTAATTGATTTAAAACGCTAAAAATCAAATGAATCGGGATTTCTATAGCGATTGAATGCTTTCAAAATATATACACATTAAATTACTCCAAGCACAAATTAATGGAGACCTTGAACCATGTTCATGCATCTTATCTCTCCTTCATGCGGTCTACTATTTACTGCCAGTCACTCGTCTCAATACTGATTTTTTATACATATTTTTAAAAAGCAGAATTAATTGAAACGTTAAAAAACACAATAAATAAATAAATTCATTTTATGAATGACGCAATTCTGTTTGACACATAATAGTACAGATACATAAAGTATAAAGTATATTTTCTACCTAATTCTGTGCGGAAAATTTAAACAATTGTTTGTTGTATATAAAACAATCATACAATTGCCATTAGTATAATGTCAAATGATAGATTACAAATGATAGATTATTTTCCAGCACTGATTTGATTTCTTATAGCAAATTCAAAGTAATAGTTAAGAAAATAACAATTCCTTGTAAAAATAAATAAAAATAATTATAATAATAGTTTTACTAATAAATAAATACGTAGAATTATTGTATTTTACATTTCTGTCACTTTGGAAATGGTGGCTATGCCCCTGGCATGACGAAATGTTAGCTGTTAAATAATACTTTTAAAGCTCTTTTTAAAAAATCTTGTCTTACATACATTTCTACATATGGCATGTCATGCCATAGCATCATTAAACTAGCATCTAACAATGGATACAAAAACAGTGACAAAATCGTTATAATGGAATCGAAACAAATTTAATTGTGAATCAAATCAAATTGAATCATTCTAAATTTGCAAAAATCGTTATTGAATCAAATCGAAAAACTATGAACCGTGAATCGAATCGAAGTTTACCCAAAGATTCACAACCCTAATAAATAGAAATAGTTCACATGGTCAAAGTGTTTTTTTTTCTTCTTGTACACTGTTAGAAGAAAGTAAAACAAGGTTGAAATTATGTTGTTTTAGTGTTCTATTATTACTAAACGTGGATTGAGAAGCTTTCAATTTAATTATGTGTGGCTCATTGGCTGCTGTAGACCACTGTTCAAATGAGCTGCAGTTGATTTGTTAATCTTAATTAAAGCACTCTATGTGCCAACCATCCCCCAATGCTCTTGTTAAATAAAACACATAGTATCAAGGATTTGCACAATTATTAAGGGTACATTTACTTGACAACAATGTACTAAAAAGAGTACAACGTTGTCAAAAGGATCTTTGTTGAAGCTAAAAAATGCTATTTAAGCCAGTACATGCATGCATACATGTAATATGTAAATCACAGCTTTGTTCAAATATGCATATATATATATATATATATATATATATATATATAATAGCTACACCCAGCGCAATGCGATGCAAGGCGCAGTGCAAGTGTGTTTGCTAGTTTCAGTCCAGTGCAATTCAGATTTTCCCATCCAGTGCCATGTCGTTTAATTAGCAAATGCATTTGCACCCATTTGTGCACCCATGGGCGTAGTGGTCTAAAAAATATATATATATATATTAATGGTGGGCTGTTATTGGTGTCAACGTGCCGCGGCGTTAACGTGACACTCTTATTGGCCGATAAAAAAAATATCGCCGTTAATCTATTCTCAAAGTTGGGTAGGAAGCTGGGTCTATACTAAGCAAGCTATGATGACTTTCACCTTGATATTTTAGCTCGGATGTATACCTAGCCAAATTGCACTGTAGGGGGCGAGAACGAGTCTTTCGCACCTGTGTGTATGCCTACTGTGAAATTACCACTGTCTTTGGTTTCTTTGACAGCTCTCTCAGATCCTACAACTTCTATCTCTGATCCATGCTATGATTATAGCATTATTGATGATTACTGGAGAGACATACACCTACGTTCATATCAAGACTATGGACAGGATGACACTCTTGTAGAATGGAGTGGCTGGTATCGGCTGTATCTGAATGGAGAAAGTGCTCAGATGTCTGAGTGGTGTGTGAGTCATGTGGGATGTGGTGGTGAAACTGGACTGTATCTCAGTGGTTCTCATCCAACACTTGATGATGGAGTTGTGACCCGGGAGGTTTCGGGAACTTATTTATTGTGGTGGTGGTTGTCTTCTAAGAGTGAGAGCTACAGTTCCACACCCATTCGAATTAAAGCTTGTTCAGGAAACTATTATGTCTATGAGTTTGTCCAACCCAATGTATCAATCCCCAGGCCAACATACTGTGCAGGTGCAGTATTATTTATTTATTTTTCTCTGCCAATAGAACTTCCCTAGCACTCATGTTACTTTTAACAAAATTCCTCAAAGTTTTAACATCCATTTGCAACACAATATATATATATATATATTTAAGTTTATGTAATGCTATACCAATCACATCTATGAAAGTAGTTATGGGGCATATCAACACATCTAGCCCCACTCCAGATGTTGCTCTGTCCTGTTCTGCAGAGTGCAGACCATTGGCTAGAAAATAATTGCTTAAAGTTAACTATTATTGTGCTTTTAGGATGTAATATGCAAAATCAGTGATTCTCAAATCTGGTCCTGGCTTATCAGAAAAAATAAACATTTATCATGTTTAGAAACAGATATTTACCACACTGACAATTTATATTAAAATCTGTGTAATATTAATATTAAGCAATATTACATTTGTGTTCTCAGTTTGTCACACCACAAAATAATGTGGTGTTGACCACCCAGCCAAATTTGAATTGTAAAAAAGCAAGTAAACAATATAACATATCAAAATCGTGACAAAAGGCTGGGGGCATGTCCCCTATCAGTGCAAAAACCACGCCCACTCGCAGAAAAGCTGCCGCCTCTCAACTGTCAAACACCGCTACCACCTGAATGGTGCTTCCTGTAACGGCTTCATTTAAATAAGGAGACCGAGCTGTTTTGTAAATGATTGTAATCAAGCATTTACTTGACGAAAGCAAAGCTAGCTAGCAAACTGTAGGCTGTAGTAACTAGTGCTAATGACATTAAACACAGATTCCAGTGAGCTAGTTATTAGGCTTTTTCGACTTATTACGGCGCCACAAAGATCGCCTGCCATCTGACAAAAGCAATGCATTCTGGTTAGAAAATTTGTCCGACTTTGATTGGTGCGGCAGCCGCCTTATGATCACATTTCCCTTTAAAGTATGTAGAGGGCAAAACGATAACAGCTGCTTAGGTCAAGTGCTGCAGTTGCTCAAATCTGCTGTGAAAGCCTTGATGACGACACACTTTATTCTCATTGGTCAGATTCTGCAAAGACCAGGACGATGTGTTGCGTGCTTTTTCTTAGACAAGTTTCTGTATTTAACCAATCTTGATATTGAATATCTGACAATCAAACAAAACACACAAAACATTAACAAAATATACGAATAGGCTATCTAGTAAATATATATATTCTTACTGTATTTGGAAGAAAACATTCTGTTTAACTTTTTGAGAACTTTATTTGAAAAATGTCCTATAGCTACACAATAAAATTTTAAAAGTAACTATCGCATCCACTTCTTCGGCTACAATTTAGACAAAAATCTTGTGGTCTGCCATGAATGACCTTGGTTCAGCACACTAAAATTAAGCAATATTGAGGTGCGCATGGCCAGTAGTCTTCGCTGTATGCCATCTAGCCTTAACCATGTTCAACTTGAAGCGGCGCTGAGTAGAACGATCAGCGTTTGACATCAAAGTACCGCGAGAGTGACTCGAAAGCATAAGGAGCTATCTGCTCTCTATAGCTCTCACTGTACTCTGATGTTCACGCAAGTGTGCAATTCATATAACCTATTAAACAAATGCAATCTGTTGAACAATTATGTCCTTTCCTCTCATGTGTTTTCAGTAAAGTTTTCAGGCTACATTTCTAACATGTTATCTTATGTGTTTAGAAACAATTCTCTGAATTGACTTTACACAGACTTTAATGAAATTTGTTGTAACTTAATATTTATATAAATGCACTTTTGATGTATTACATATGGATGCATATTAAATGAACGTATGGCAATTTATATAGTGTTTATTAAGTAGGACAGGACAGAATTAAGATGCACTGCTCTAAATAGGCTTCCATTTAAATGCAGTATTTTAACCATTCTTTTACAAACTCTGTGACAGTTGCTTTCCAAAGCCTCAGCAGTGATCCCTGCTACAACTATCAGCATCTGGATCGTCCCTGGAGAGCCAACAATGAAAGTGGAGATTACATTTGTGATGAAACTCTTGCCTGGGGTGGTTGGTACCGGCTTTTCTACTATGGAATGAACATCCAGATGCCAGAGACCTGTGTTAGTACAACATACTGTAACGCAGGCATCTCTCTGTCCCTCAATGGTTCTCACCCTCAGATAGAGGATGGAGTGGTGACCAGAGAGGTCTGTGGGGAAGCTTATTTGAAAGGTTGCTGTCTTTACAAGTCAAAACCCATCAGAGTGAAAGCATGCCCAGGCAATTATTATGTCTATGAACTTGTAAATCCAATATTTGGTTGTTCAGGATACTGCACAGGTACAAGGCTTAGCCTTACTTTTTAACAAAGTCATTCAAACCTTTTACAATTATTTTAGTCATGTTTTAAATTTTCTTATTTTTAGATGTTAACACCATTTCACAGGCGGTTTCTACTGAAAGTCCAGTTATAATCACTGAATCCAGCCTCACATTAAGTAAGTTGTTCATGATATGATTGAATATATACCTTTACAAATAAAAAGCTAATTCTACTCAATATGCTTAAGTAAAGTTCACGTATATTTTAAAATACACTTTATGTAGTAAATAAAAGTGTACTAGTTACAGTGTACTCAATTTTTCTTGACAATATCAAAAAGCCAAATAATTGGCATAAAAGAACAAATATAGAATTTACAAAAACAAACCCTAAATATCTATATATATAAAACTTTTCAAAAATAAATCTATTGTATTGGATGCCAAAACATAACAATGACACTCAAATTTAACAATACAACAATAACAACTTGTTAATTTTTTGTTATTACCTAATGATAAAATTATGCAACATATAAAATGTAGACAAAACAGATCTAACAGTATGTGGGTCTGTGGGTATGTGTTTTTTTTTTTTTTTTTTGGTCTAATAAAATGTATTTCTATGCATTTCAAATTAGCTTAACATGCTATATTCATTAAAATAGAAGCTTAAGAACATTTCGATTTGTAAATAATTTCAATCAAACACTGGCAACTATACCACTTATGTCTATGGTGTTTCCAATATTTGTTCTAAAATGAGTAGGGGATATGCAACTTTAGGTGATAATAAACACATTTATTAATTGATTTAAGTATCCAGTTTCATTTGTAGTTTAAATCAAACATTATAGATACAAGTTCAGTTCCATGCATGTGTTATTTACTCCAAAGGGATTTATTATATAAACTTGAATTATAAGACAATATTTAAACATTGTGAAGAAAGTATTTATTAGACTGCTCAGTCAATTGTGTAAACTACAAGCTTTTAATTATTTATTGATCAAAAGATTTAGAACATGTAAAGGACAAATATACTTAGACTTTTCTGTCAGTATGAGTG
This sequence comes from Carassius auratus, assembly GCF_003368295.1. NCBI lineage: Eukaryota > Metazoa > Chordata > Actinopteri > Cypriniformes > Cyprinidae > Carassius > Carassius auratus. The sequence continues at coordinate 20,748 of NC_039279.1, read as the reverse complement.
GAGTATATTTACAGTATGTGTTATTTTATAACATATTTCTGAAAAGTGCATAAAAAGGAGACTAAAGTACACTTATTTTTTAGAATAAAAGAGGTATGCTAATAACACACTTTAATTTTGTATTGCACTACATTTGTGCACAATTTTTTAAGGGTTATTAATAAACAGGTCTGTTTTGGTCTCTCACTAACACAGATTATGACCCGTGCAATAACTACAACATACTCGACAACGGGAGAAGCACACTTATTTACTGGCATATGTTTGGACCTGGAAGTGCACTTGATGACATTCTTATAGAATGGGACGGCTGGTATCGACTCTTCATGAATGGCTTGAGTACTGAGATGCCTGAGTGGTGTGCATCATTTATGTCATGTGGAGGTTTTAGTGGTCTGTGGCTTGGTGGATCTCATCCTCGTCTGGAAGATGGTGTTGTTACTCGTGAAGTTTACGGCTCTCGCTATGATCAGTGCAGTTACTACAGATCTGAACCAATCCAAGTCAAAGCTTGTCCTGGAAATTATTATGTCTACAAATTTACCAGACCAACTGTTTCAATCCCAGCTCCTAAATACTGTGCAGGTACATCTATACATCTTTGTATATTACGTGATTATCAAAAAATATTTCCATATGGCCACCAGCTATGCATGTCAGGGTTCTGTCTCTCTTTGGTGGTTCTTATTAATGTGGTGTTGTCTTGTGTCCATGAGCTGGTGGCTTCAGGTTGTTCTCTGGTCTTGTGTTCTCTCGTCAGTGTGGTGTGTTGTGTGTTTGGGACTTGTTGTCTAAATCCTGGTTAAATCTTCTGTCCAGTTTGGTTTTGGTTCAGTATCACTCATACTCCATGTTTGTCTTTATGTAAGCATGTGGCTGCTCTTGTTTAGTCTTGTGTGTTGTCGTTTTTTAAGCACATGGCTTGTGAATGTACATTTGCTCTTATGTTGTCATGTTTGTTTCTATGTGCCATATACTCTTCTGTCTAATACCTCATCCCTGCCCCTTGCTATCTCAGTCTCCCTCATCACCCTTATTTCATTCCCTGTTTTTCTTCCTGTGCACCCTGTCCTGTGCCAGATTGTTGTTGAGTTTACCTGTGTGTGTGTGTGGTGTTTCCCTTTGTGTACAACATTGCCTTGTATCAGGCAGTGGGTTAGTTTAGAGTCATTAGCACTCCTCACCCCACCTGCCAGTGCAAACATGTTACAAGTGAATGAATGCTTTGATACATTTAATCTTCGTTATATAATGTTCTGTTTAAAATTTTAGTACCTTTCACCACCCTAAGTGTTGACCCCTGCTACACCTACACCAGTCTGGATGAGCCTTGGAGAGCCACTGATTATTCTAACACAGGCGTGTGTGATTATAATGTGGAGTGGAATGGCTGGTACAGGATGTTCTACAATGGTCAGAGCACTCGGATGCCAGAATCATGTGTTAATCAAGGCATGTGTGGGACGCAATCCCCACTGTGGCTCAATGACTCTCACCCACAGCTGGAAGATGGAGTGGTCCTCCGTCAGGTCTGTGCTTCCACGTGGAGTGGTTGTTGTGGTTACACATCCCACCCTATAAGAGTCAAAGCCTGTCCTGGAAATTACAATGTTTATGAGTTTGTCAAACCAATGTTTTGCTCAGTTTACTGTGTAGGTGAGAATTTATCTATGCACTACAGTCTTTAATTTTTGTGGATTTTACTTAAAAATGATTGATATTTATATATATATTTCTAATACTAGATACCACAGGTCTTAATGAGACATCTACAACAGAGACAATCCCACCCATAGATTCCTTAACTCTGCCCATCACTAACACTGGTAAAGTATCGTCGACTCCTTTATGAACCCTTATGTGCATCTTTTTTTACATGCATTTTCATTAGAGTTTCATACTTGTTGTTTTGTATCCCACTTTTACATTATTAAATGTATTTGTAGAACATTTCTCCAAATACAATAATATTAAAACACAATACAGATTACAAAGTAGAATGAAAACAACTGAGATTGAACAAAAGTAAAAAAAAAAAAAAAAATTCTTCTCAATGTTGTTAGTTGTCATCTTCTGTGGTTAGTTGCAAAGGGGATGTTAAAAAATAGACTAGACGTGTTAAACCCAAGACAAACTGTCTTCAGCATTGAATAATTTACACAGGGAGCTGGAGTTTTGTGGCATACAGTGCATGTCTTGTTTTGTATTCTTTGTCTGTTCTTCTCTTAGATTTGGAAGATTGTTCTGAACTCAACTGCTCAGAGGATGAGTGGTGTGGGAAGAAAAATGGTGTCTATGGCTGTTTATGTAATGACGACTTACCTAGACCACAATCTGACTCTTTTGGTTGGTATCATTCCACAACAAATTTTGAAATGTTTTTCAACTGTCTAAATAGCTGTTTTGTCTCAGACTTCTCAGAGAGCTGTGAAAGCAGCTCTGGCTCCATGTCTGTGTCTCGCTGTCAGCTCTTTGAGGCTGGTTTTCCAGCTGACGTCTTACACCTCAATGATCCCAGCTGCAGAGGAACAGTCCGGAATGGCAGAGTGGAATTCCATTTTGATAATGATGAACATATCTGTGGCACAAATCTTCTGGTAGGATATATTATGTCTAATCTATTCAAAAACACCATCCAAACATTTGTAGTGTTTGATAAAAACAATAGAGTTTGATTTGACCACCTGAAGAATTTCTTTGAAACTTTGAGAAATCTCTGGGGAGGTCAGTTTGTGCCATTCCTTTTGTTACAGATTATTTCTTCAGTAAGGTTCATTTTAAAGTCTCAAAGAGATTCAGTGGGGAAGGATGCCCAGCACCATGCCACTAAAGAGATTTTTGTTGAGATTTTTGTCATTCTCCAACATTATTTCACTTGTTGGATGCAACATTTTGCATAATTTTTGCAGTTTTTAATGTTGCTTTAATAAAAAAATTACCATAACTATAACTATACAACTATAAAATAAATAAATAAAATAATTATTTAGAAATTCATTTAAGCTAAATTTCAAAATCGTACATATGTTGTCGACAGGCCAACGGCACCCACTTCATCTACAGTAACTATATTCTGGGGACACCGAGGTCAGAAGGTCTCATCAGCAGAGAGAAAATCCTCAAGCTTTCTTTCAGCTGTGCTTATCCTCAAACACAAACACTTTCCATGAATGTGGAAATCAATCCACTGGAGAGGTGGGAATCTTTAAGCAGGAAAAATAATGCACAGTAGAAAAATGTGTAAATATTTTTTCTAAGAAAATATGTACTGTATGCTATGGTCTTCACTGTTGTTTATACAGCACTTTGTACAATGCATATTGTGAAAACAGCTTCACAGTGTTAAACAGGAAAATAGTGTGTCATATATCATATCATATAATTCTGTTGTAAAGCAGTTTTAAAAAGAGGGCAATGGTAAACAGTCAATTTTCATTTAAAGACAGTTGTCTGTGCAACTGAGTCGATAATAATGAATACTATTACAACATCTACATTTATATATATATATTTATTGGAAATCCTGTTTTGTTTTTTAATGAATCTTGAACATTTCACCAGCATTGTGCACAAGACTCTTCCCGCTGGAGAAGGCAGATATCAGGTTCGGATGATTCCATATGAGGATGATGAGTTTACTCGGCCCTTCACTGGTAGAGTGGATGCAGAGCTGGACCAGAAGATGAATGTGGAAGTGCGTGTCGAGGGGGTTGACAGCCGTCAGTTTGCTCTGGTGATGGACACGTGTTGGGCTACACCTGAGAATGATCCTGATTACAGTCTCCGCTGGGATCTCATCCTCACAGAGTAAAGCTTGTTTCTATTCCTTAAAGCTCAGTCTTAAATGTAACTTCAACATGTTTTAAATACAACTTTTGAACTTTTGGTGGATTGAATAAATAATAATCCATTTATCTTTTAGCATTGTCTCAGATTTGTATCTTTCAGAGCTAAAGCACAAGGTCCTATGCTTTGAAGAAAACAAATGTTTGAAGATTTACAGGATCACCATTTTTAATTTAATATCTTTTGTGTAATAATTTGATTTGTTGATTGTCATTGTTAATATTCTCAGGTGTCCCAATCCAAATGATGACACAGTGGAGCTGCTGCAGAACGGCGTCTCGACATCCAGCCGTTTCTCCTTCAGGATGTTCATCTTCACTGCAAACTCCACTAAACTTTACCTGCACTGCGCTGTTCACCTGTGCCTTCTGTCAAGCAATCGCTGCTCAACGGTGAGTTTACAAAAATCTCTCATATTTATGTTAACATCAATTAAATTTAGCAATTATTATGCAGTGTCTCTGTCTGTTTGTATATATTACATTTCTGTAGTAAAATGTGATTAAATGTGGAGGTTTATGAATCTGTAGTTGATAAACTCTTGCTGATCAAACAATAAGAAAGGTTGGTGTTAACGTTTAATGTTCAAGGCTGATAAATGACTTGTTTTGGCTAAGTTATATATTTGCTCAGTGATATTTGTCGAGGATTCACACAGCTGGATTTTCCCCTTTTCTCTTTTAGGACTGTAACTCTGAACATCAGTGGAGAGAGCGCAGGTCTCTGGACTTCCATGACAGTGCTTCCATATCCCTGGGTCCTCTGATGTTGTCTGAAGGAAGCACAGGTGAAACATTAAGTTTGTTTTAATTATTTGTAATGATGGTTTATGAATATTTCTGTCATGAATACTTTACATTTTACTGCATTATATTTCCTGTTCACAGAAAAATGGATCCTAGAGCAAGTGAAGGCATCGGAGGCTTCTCGTCTGTGTGCTTCTCTGATGCTGTTACTTGCTCCTCTGATGAGTTCCCTGAACCTCTTTTAGTTAAACTCAAAAGGTGCAACATTTTACACATATATTGCCAATTTAATTACTGTAGAACTAACGGCACCCTGGTTTTGTGGTTTCTTTATTTCGTAACTGTTATTTTATGTTCCGAATGAATTGCTATTTAACAATACATCAATTGTTATGCATACTGCATGCATTGCAACAACAATCAGTTTGTTTATTTAAATCATTCCAAAACATAATTGGGATATTCCTGTTCTGGGGTTCTTTTTTGATTATTTAACTTCTATAAAGGGCTGATTTTCACACTAGTGCAACTAAAATATGTGATATGATAGTAGGAATCTAACATGTCTCGCATTTCTTAAAAATTATGTTTAGTATGTCATCCAGTATATATGAATATAATTTTGTCTTTCAGTAAAAATATAAGAAAGATTAATGATCATCATCATGCTGTTTTACTTTCAACTCACATTATGAAGAATGTACAGTTCTTTCTTAGAAGGCAAGTTGGTCATATTAGTCAAGTCAGTGGTCACATTATCAAAAATGTTCCAATATTGTTCTAGTTTTTAGTTATGAATGGTGAAGAGAAACTGAAACTCAGATAAAATTTTCTACATTCATTTTCTACATTTTATCGTTAACATTCAGCAAATTGTGTAATTTAGATTGCAGATATGTTTCTGCCAGACATGTTAAGATAAATATATAAATATTAGATAAAGTATGCAAATATTTATTGTGTTCCAACTGTTCTCTAAGGGTTAACATGCTCCCCATGCGAAAGACTCTTTTGAGTGGTATGTCATGAATATTCAGTATAAAATGTGTGAAAGTGTTTTTATTGCAAATCCATTTGCCTTAAACACACTTCAGCAAGCTTATAATGAACAACTCGGTCTCAATTTCAGTTCAGTGAGATGCAAATAACAGTGTTTTAGTGAAGAATTAGAGACTATTTGTCTTCTGTTGTGTGTCTCCTCTATACATGAGGTTTGAGCTTCACTGAGAGCAATGGATATGATCAGAACCTTATAATGTTCAGTTTTCATGCTCTACATTCATAGAACAATCTCTATAGATGGTAAGATTTTTTTTTTTTTTTCTGGGGGAAACTTGACCAACTGGATTTGTAACAATTACTGGTAACTTGATAAGAATCATTCACTGTGTGGAATTCATCATGGTGGTATCTTAAAAGAAAGAATGAAGGGGAAAAAAAAAACAGGCAGTAAACCTGATTATCAGGTTTGACAGAACAAACAAGGAAACACAAAGTACTTCACGTGTGATTCTCCTGCTATAACTTCATCCCCCCCCAGGCCAAACCTGGAGCAGGTAAAATCCTGTAACAGTGTTGACAATGCTCAGTTCATGTTATTTAACATGACAAGGCATTGTATAAATGACATTATAAAATCATGACAATGTTTATAAATTTGTAAATTATTGATCACTTATCAAAACCTCTTGATGTGCACATTCAAAGCATTGCACAATTGAAAACTGATAAGATTCTATCTATTTAGTTTAAGCAATGAGCTACTTGTCCAGTGTCTGCAGGCTAGGGATGTATAACATTTCTAAAGTGTTTTAAAAGATATAACAGCTTACTTTAAGGTTGATGTGTTAATCGCATTCAAAATAAATATGATGATATGCATTTCTCCATTCCTGTGGTGATCTTGCTAGTTTGTATATTTCAGAAACCACATCTTTTTAGACCAATGCCTGCAACCTTCCAGGGATATGCTTTAAAGTATTTAAAGTAATCATTATTTATTATAAGTAATTAACATCATTAATAGCATGAACCCTTCGAGTCACATTTGTGTCACTCTCTGGGAGTTTTAGCCTTTTTTTGTAAGTTGCCTTTTATGAGTTTCCTTGGAAAAAGTGCAAAACAAATCAAACTGACCCACCGTCATTCCATCTGCATTCACTTCTATTCAAGCACAGGGTGAAAGTATGTGTTTCTGGATGCAGGTGCACACAAGGAAACAATCATTTAAACATATTTTTATATATATATATATTGATGCGATATTAAAATAACAAAAAACGTAAGCAATTTTTGAGAAATTGCAATTGTTTCCAGTAATGATCCACCCACAGTTATTAAAGGCACTGATGATATCATAAGACCTGGAGATCAGCATCAATAAAAAAAAAACGAATTTGCTCGTTGAATGCAAATCGAAGGTTTGCAGTCTGAATGAGAAAAAGCATGATTTGACAAACCCTTATTTGTCCTTTTGTACTGTAATTGAAGTTTTATTTTGAACTGTTCATACAGTACAGAATCACACTCTTTAACTATCTGAGGATAATCATACATTTCCCTGGATTCATTCAAACAGCTTGAAATAAATATCAATACAATTCCTAAACATTCAGGTTTTTAAATCCATCCTCAGTCTTGTCTTTCATTCAGACAGAGATGTTCGAGGTTTACATGTTCTCGTTTTTGTCACCTTATGAATAAGTGAGCTGCTTGTTTTCTTAATTTTCTCAGAATCTGCAACTTCAAGCTTTAAACCATGCAATGAATATAACTCTTGATGACTATAGGAGAGACATATTGAAAACTGACATACATTTATGTCAGTATTACGAGTAAATTTCTCTGTCTACTGGGTCATTTAACATGTATCATTGCTTAATGGAAAAAGCATATTTTAACTAGCTAATGCTTTTTAAATTCCTTACAAAAAAAACAACAACAACAACAACAAAAAAAAAAAAACAGTCACATAATTGAAAGCAATTTAGAGGAGGAGTCTATGAATCTTTTTGCTTCCTTAAATGTTCAGAGCTGGGAAAACTGTTTTTTGCTGCCCTCTTCTGGAGACTTTGTACACTTTGTGTATTTTCATGTTTGTTCATTGATATTTAACACGGGTTTCCTGGAGAGAGCGCAGGTCTCTGGACTTCCATGTCATTGCTTCCATATCCCTGGATCCTATGATGTTGTCTGAAGGTTTTCAATCATTTGTTAATGAAGGTTTTTGATTATTTCTGCTGTGAATCAAATTCACTGCATTGCATTATATCCCTTGTTCACAGATGAGTGGATCAGGAGGAAGTGGAGGTATCTTGTCTGTGTGGTTCTCTGATGCTGTTACTTGCTCGTCTGATGAGATTCCTGACCCCTGTGGCAGTGCAGTAAACTACATGGCAGTGCGCAATGTTTGCTTTCACTTTCACTTTTAATGGAATGTGTGGAGTGAGTCAGTTAATGGTGGAAATGGAGGTGAGGCCTCCTGCACCTGTGAGGTGAAATGAGGACACGTCACCAGTGTATGTTGGCTCGGGAGAATGTTTTCAAGCGAGAGTAAATATTATGGCTTACCATGTGGAGTGGAAAAACTGACGCTTGTTGAACTGTTGCTTTCCATGCTTGCTGTCTGCTGCGATGCAGATTCTGGCTATTATACAGCGACAAACTTATCTGTCATCTGTCTTTTATTTTTTACTTTGGTGAGATCAATATATAAGAATGGTTTGGAAATATAAAAGACTGCATTTTGAAACACACACACACACACACACACACACACACACACACACACACACACACACACACACACACACACACACACACACATATACACATACTTGCACGTCATTATGTTGTTGCTGTCTACATTATGGGTGAGGCCATAAAAGGGCCAGATGGGACAGAGGGCACAGATTGTCCTGACCAGTGGTGCAAAAAAGTAAAGTGTCTTGTGACATTGTCTTGTAGTATTAATTAGTATTTAGTATCTGATCATTGACTGCTTCCCCAGAATATAGACTTAATATAGACTTAATATGTATATATATAGTACATACCAAAAGTTTGGAAACATTACTATGGCTGTATGATTGGTGGCATGCTGGTGAATCATCTTGTATGCAGATGACCTTGTTACTTTTAGTCCGAGTAGTGCTGGGTAGCAGGAGCTTCTTAATATATGCTCTGATTATGGGGTGGAATTTGATATAAAATACCATTCCAGCAAAAGTGCTGTTTTAATATGCAGAACGAAACAGGATAAATTGCTTAATTTTCCTGTGTTCATGCTAGCCAACAATTGTTTTGAGGTCTGCAAAAAGATTAAATACCTTGGTCATTGTATTGCAGATGATATGAATGATGATGATGACATATACAGACAGTGTTATAAATTATATGCACAGGCAAACACCATAGCACGTACGTTTAGTTACTGTTCTACTCGAGTTAAAGTGGCTCTGTTCAAAGCTTACTGTACACCTCTCTAGCCCATCTGTGGTCTTCTTACAAAAAATCTACCATGCAGAAGTTACAAGTTGCCTACAATGATGCACTGAGGATGTTACTCAAGGTTCCCAGAGGAGGGAGTGCTAGTCAGATGTTTGTATCTGTAGGAGTAACCACACTGAAAGCACTTTTAAGACATTTGATGTTTAAATTTATGCAACGTCTGCATGAGTCTACTAACAGTATCATGGTGGCACTCTCGAATCCCTTAGTGAGTTGCTACAGGTACACATCCAGACTGAGAGTGCATTGGCTGAAATGTCTGTATGTATTTTAATTATTGTATTTGCTTTTTTTTTTTTTTTTTCTTACTGACTGTTGTTTGTTTGTTTTGTTTGTTTTTATCTGTCCTGTCTTGCGTGGCTTTTGGACATGAGTCTGGCAAATAAACTGAATTTAATTGAATTACTACTTTTAATGTTTTTGAAAGCAGTTTCTTTTGTTCATCAAGCCTGCATTTATTTGATCAAAAATACAGAAAAACAGTTATATTGTGAAATATTATTACAACTTACAATAACAGTTTTTTTATTTGAATATACTTTAAAAAAAATATTCCTGTGATGCAAAGCTGAATTTTCAGCATCATTCCTCCAGCCTTCAGTGTCACATGTAACATCAGTCGATCACATGATCATTTAGAAATCATTCTAATATTCTGATTTATTATGAGTGTAATATATTTGATGAATAAAAGGTTAAAAAGAACTGCATTTATTTAAAAAAAGAAATTTCTAATAATATATATTCTAATCACTTTTTATCAATTTAACACATCCTTGCTGAATAAAATTATTGATTTTATAAAAAAAAAGAAAGAAAAAAAATACCCCAAATTACTGACCAGTAGTGTATATTATTACAAAATATATATATTTTAAAAACATAGTTTCTTTTTTTTACTTTTTATTCATCAAAAATATTGAGCAGCAGAACTGTTTCCAACTTTGATAATGAATCATCATATTAGAATAATTTATAAAGGATCATGTGATAATGATACTAAAAATTCAGCATTGCATTACAGAAATAAATTATATAAAGTATAATGAATGCATTAAATGCATTAAATGAATGCACAAATAAATGCAGGCTTGATGAGCAGAAGAAACTTCTTTCAAAAACATTAAAAATATTAATGTTTCCAAACTTTTGGTCTTTACTATATATATATATATATATATATATATATATATATATATATATATATATATATATATATATATATATATATTCTCACAATTATTTACATTTTAGAGAGAGAGAGAGAGAGAGAGAGAGAGAGAGAGAGAGACTGTTTAAAAAATAATGTTAGGGCTAGTTTTTTTTATTTTTTAAACAAACTCTCAGCTTTAAAATTCTGCTATAAATTTCAAACAATAAATACCACTTGACTCTCTTTAACGTTGCATAATAGATCCTTTTTTCTTTCGTTAATGAAAGAATGTTGAAAGTACAACTTTCAGCAGAAAAGCATCATTAAAACGGCTTGTAATCAATGTCATGTAATGTTACATTTACCTTAGAAAAGACATTCAATGAGCTCGATAGTTAGCTAGAAAAATAGATACGAAGAAGAAGAAGAGGAAAAGAAGAAGAAGCATAATAATGCATTTAATGAGTTTAATAAAATTGGCTATTTAACTTAAACTATTACAGAATATGAAATAAACAGACAGGAGGAAAAAAATACTGCATAAAAAAATACTATATACTTCATTTATATTATACATACTGTTCATGCTCTGCATATACTGTAGTTGTCAGGTATGCTGATATGGTATATCCAATATAGTATAGTAGAACTACTTCCCTTAAGCAACACGTTCAAGGTAGACTATATCATACTGTATTATTCACCAACATAATGCTATTATTATGTCTAAATCGCTAAATGATTATTATGTGTTGATAAAAACAAGCTTTGGCAGTAAGTGATATAAAACAGCTGCCTTGGTAGTAAGTCAGAGAGAAAGCAGTTGCTGTCAGAAAACCTGTTCGGAATGTTTTTGTTGCAGCTTGCTCGCACATGCCACTGTTCTGATCAGCGCGTGAGCATCCTAACCACATGGTGGCAACTATGAGTTTCTTTACATCATTATTTAGTTCCATTATTAAATTAAACATTATTTATATTTACATTATTTAATGTAAATTAAAATGCTTATAAATGTCATCAAACTGTCAGTTCATATGACTAAATTATTTTTTACAGAGATTATTCAATATTTACAAGCTTATTTGTTAATGTACTTTTCAATGCTTACAAATGGTATTAAACTTCAGTCCATATATTATCTAATGGATATTTTTACATTTACAATAATTGTGAAAATATAGCTTATAGGCACTTCACAAACTATTAATGTTAATATTTTAATTAACTAATAATCTAATTTTCAAGAAAATACATTTATCAAAACAATGCAATATAAACAATAAACAGCTAAGGGCTTGTGCATTAACAAAAGCTTTTAATCATATAACATCTGTTAAAATCATTTGTTGATTTTCAAGATATATATGATCATATGAATGTTGATTCCTGACCCCATATGAATGTTTAATGACATCTGTTAGCATTTTTAATTGTAATAATTAGGTAATGTTTAACACATTAATTAGTATACATTAACAAGGCCATTATTTCACACACACACACACACACACACACACACACACACACACACACACACGTGTATACATATATACATATATATATATTTACATATATATATATATATATATATATATATATATATATATATATATATATATATATATATATATATATATATATATATATATATATATACATACACAAACTAATGATTTGTTAAGATTACATAATGTTTGTTAATGATTTATTAAGAATTAATTAATACATTATTAATTAATTTATTATGAAGTGTTACAGATTAATATATTGAGATAGCTGTGATATTGATATTTAAATACCATCTGTGCAATTGTTTTAATTTCCCATAGTGATGATACTGATACTTGTTTGCGTCAATTGTGTGTAGCAATATATCATAATTTCTAAAGGACCTGAAGAATGTTGCAGCGCCGGTTGAAATTCTCTTTATACAAGGTCAGATAGGGAGAGGTTCAGTTATTTCGTACATCTCCAAAATGATTTGTGTATTGTTATCATACTGATTGTTCACACAGGTGAGGCTGCATAAAGCTTTGATCCACCCTGATTGATTGTTTGTTCTCAGTCAGTACATAAGAATAGTTTGAAAATAAAAATACACTGCATTTTGACACACACACACACAAAAATGCTCATAACACACATACACATACTTGCACGTCAATGTTGCTGCTGTCTATATTATGGGTGAGGCCATAAAAGGGCCAGAGGGCACAGATCCACCCAAGATTCTTAAGAATACACTGGTCAACTAGCCTGCGTAATGTGGTTTAAATAGACAGGTACTTGCTATTTACGTCATCATTGATTCATAACACTGATTTTGCATAAATTGTCTAAACTAAGCCCAATGACCTCAAAAACAATGGAGCCAGGTTAAGGTTCCCTTGTGTCCTTTTTATATATCCCATCTGTCTCTTTAAGAGACCTCCACTCGTATTCTCTCCTCTTCATATATCCTCTCCTACGTTTATCCCATCATCTGTTTCTACCTCCATCACTCTTCCTCTTATCACCTCTCCTTTTCCTGCTATTTATTCTATTCTTCCTCTTTTATTAACATATTTATGCATAGAAAAGTCATAAATAATGAATGAACATTTAGTAAACTTTGCTTTCTGAAAGTAATAACTGTAGTTGTCTGTGTTAACACTTGAACCTTGCATCAGAGATGTTTGTGTGTAGTGTATTAAAACTGTTGTATGTAATTGTATCAATTCATCATGAATCATTTACAGTACATTTAAGAAAATTATGAACTGTTCAGATGGCTTAGATAACTACAGATTAGTTAAATTGAATGTGTTAAAGCAACAGTAATAGTCTGTGAGATTGTAATGGTTTGGGGAATGCGTATATTCAAAGTACAGGTAAATCTGATTGTCATCTACTGTCCTACGTTCATCTATTCAAGGCTAAAAAATGCTTTTCTCAATGGCAGGTGTACAAAGAATTACTGGCGTCATGTGACATGAAAAAAAGAAGGGGGTTAAAACTGGTTTTAATTATTGTTAGAGGTGGTGTAATTGTTTTGTTGCCAACTTAACCCAACCCAGGTTTTAGAAAAGGTCCACCCACATTTATTAGTACAGTCACAGACAAGACAACGGCAGCTGAAGATTTTCTTCATTGTATTCAGTAATTGGATTAAGCATTACTGTGTTTTGGAGTGTACTGTGTAACTACATTTTGTCTCAGGTAAAGTCAGTTTGCCTCATTTTAACCCACTGAGCTCTTATCACGCTTTTAGTAAACTGCTTTTGACAAACCTAAATCATTTTGTAACATATTGTTTTGTAATATATGTCATAACATTTTGTATCTTGTATCTGTAAATGGTACACAACTGCTGTTTTTCTAACTGTTGACAACACATTAAACTAAATTTACTGCAATAACTATAGAAACACATTTTCACATGTATATGATGTGTGTGTGCAGGAGTAGGAGGTGCTTTTATTCACAATGAGGTTCATATTCTCATTGTGTGTTTCAATACTGCTACTGTATGGTGAGTGTTTTATACATATTTAAAAATACACCTGTAGCCAAAAAAACACTGGAATAATGTTATGTATTCAAATAAGTGAACTGAAATTAAACCATTATTCTTATATTCTTTTGTTTTAAAGGTGAAATAACTGATGGACAAACAACAGGTAATTTTTTTTACATTCATCTGCTAATAACAATACAATAGGGTGCCATTATGCTTTTACACTTTTTCAACTTTAGTTAGTCTGTAATGTTTCTGTTTGAGCATAAAAAGATCTGCAAAGTTACAAAGCTCAAAGTCAAATTCAAAAGGAGATATTTTATTTAATAAATTTTTTTTTTCAAAAACTACAACGAACAACTCGTTTGGACTACAACGCATAATTTCCGCGATTTGTGATATCACAAAGATCGACGAATGGGATGAGACCTGGTTGAGCTGCACTAGAGAAGGCAGCGAGAATTATCAGTATGTCGGAGACGCGCTAACTTTCCCAAAACAGATGAGCTTTGAGTGGTTACAATAATCCGGGTTTATATCACGCTAAAATTTATTTGTTTTTGACACAATATTGACAACCTAAGGAGCATGACATTTCCTGAGCAGGTGCCGAGTGCTGTCAATCACAACATACACTGGCCCAGCTAACCAATCACAGTGCATTCTGTATTTCAGAAGGCAGGCCTTAATTTGATGCAGGAAATATTCCTGCCGTTCATGCCAGACTGTGAGAGATGTTGTAATAATGTAAAATACGTGAAAAACATATGTTTTTCGAACAACCTAGTATAGGAGCCTGTTCTAGTACACTTCCAAAACAAGATCTAGCCCTTGTAAAAGAGCATAATAATAACATTTAAAATAAAACTTTCCCATCAACCGCAGTGTTTCGCATTTCAAACTCTAGCTTTCAATCAGACAAACAAAATTATTAAGAAAAAAAAGTATCTTCTCCCTTTATGATAAACAGGTTATTTCAATAGTATAGAGAAACATAACTAGTTCTAAAATCAGTATTTGCTTTTGATAGTTGTATTAGCTGAATTGTATGCAGTACTTCATTATGCATTGAAATTGCTGGCTAAATTAAGAGTCTGTTTTGATCATTGTATTAATTATTTTGAATGAGTGTGGAGAACTATTAATGCAATCACAATTACTTAGTTTATTAAAAAGTGCAGTCATTTAAGAATTCAACTTTGCTCTCTGTGATTTCATGGCATGAAAGTCTCTAGCATTCCCATTCCATACTGATAGCAATTAGAGATTGTTCTTTAACAAACCGTACTAAGTTACTCAAACTAGACGGATTGTGAAAAGTTTGTGGTGTGCCAGAATTCACCCTAAAAGTATGTACTTTTCGTGTTTAAAAAATTTGCCTACATATTTTTGAGCATGTCACAATAGTGTATGCAACTAATGGAATGTACTAGTACGTCATGGAATTTCATCTTAAAAACCATGTTGTAGGTGTGTGCATCCTGCCAGGGCATAAATTTCATCTAACAGTAGGCGGGGACAATGAGCAACATTTTTCAAGAGCGATTTTTAAAATGGACACAGATAATACAGACAAAATTGTACTCGTAAGGATAAGTATACACAGATTCAAGCCTGTAGCAGGGTGACCATGCCAAATTAGACAACTTCAAGCTGTATTCAAGTGGTCCTGTCCATTGTAGACATTACTATGGCCCAATCCCAATTCTATTTTATACCCCTTCCCCTACCCTTCCGCCTTCCCCTTGTCCCTTGGAACAAAGTGTCAAGGGGTAGGGGATAAATATTCCCCTAAGGATTGGGACACCACTACTATGCCATCACATGTAATCACATGTCTAGCCTCTTACAATATACAAATATACTGGTGTGCATTAGAGCCCTTTAATTATCTTTCTGTATTAATGAGCTGCTTACTGACACACAGATATCGGAAACTGTGCAGCTCACACATGCAGGAGTAAATAAACTTGTCAACTGCTTCCTTACGACTTTTATCAAATACAGTTTAAATACTGAATCGCTACATTATATTTTCCAGTGACGAGAGGATACAATCATGTTTTTAAGTAAACTCACTCTAAAAAGATAAACACACAGACACGAATACACACAACTTCCATTTCTCTCTCTCTCACTCTCTCTCTCTATCTCTCTCTCTCTCTCTCTCTCTCTCTCTCGAATAGGCAATATTTGAGAAAATGGTTAGCGATTTCTAATTATTGGGGAGATTAGCCCCCATCAATGTCTACCATATGCTGTGTCACTATCATGCAGTCTGTACTGATAAGACATTAGCAAATATAAGCTATATATTTCTGTTTTGCAAACATGGACCGTTAATATGAACTCACAATTCTCATCTGATGTTGTGAATAAAATAACCCTGACAGCCATACATACTGGAGTTCCACAACTACTGACTTTTTTCTCACTCACTGGACTTCTGTGTGTAGGTGATGCAGGGTTTCCAGGTTTGAAAAAAAATATATATATATATATACATATACATACATACATACATACATACATACATACATACATACATACATACATACATACATATATATATATATATATATATATATATATATATATAATATATATATATATATATATATATATATATATATATATATATATATATATATATATATATATATATAATAAATAATAAATAAATAAAAAATCCCACTCCAAAACTAGCCTGGTCAAATTTGACAGGGGTTCCCCAGTAAAAATTATGTTCCGGTGGGTAGCATAGACATTTTACGGTGGGGATCCACATGTAAAATTTGCAATCCTGGAGATAAAAAATATCATGTTAGTGACACTTCAGCTTGTGGAAATGAAAAACAACCTGCGGCAACAGAGTTAAAGTAGCCCTATTCCATGGGAAACCATAGACTTGGCAACACTCAATGATGTAAAAGACGAAAGCATTTGGATCATAGCACTGTGAGGCAAGGGAGGGGGATTTCAAAATGTTCTAAACTTAAAACCCATTTTTATTTACAATACACTGTGGTTTTTAATCATATTTTTAGGGGGTGATAAACCCTTAGATGGGGGGGGGGGTTGACCCCTTCCCGGCCCCCCCTGGGTTTTTCCGCCTATGCATCCTGCCACCTTTAAAACCACCGTATCACTCATTCTGTCACAGCTGACATCCTGAAGCTTCACATTCCCTTTATATTTTCCACAACCTTCTTTCATAATTCCTCATTTTATTTAATTTGCACTACCCTACAAAAGTAAAGCATGTAAGACTGTTAATATCCTCATTGTCACTGCTAAAGGAAAATAATGCTGCAATCTTTAGATTTCAGTAACTTAAAAAAGGTAGCTTAAGGAAACTATTTTCTAATCTCATTTTAAATAGTATGTAATAGTATAAAAGTTAATATGTTCCATAACAGATGATCCTGCTACAACTACACTGTGCTGGATGATCCACGAAGAGCCACCAACAATAAATATTCCTCTGAAATAATGTGTGACTGTGAGGTCAACTGGAACGGCTGGTACCGTCTCTTCATTCAGGATCAGAGCGTTCAGATGCCAGACACATGTGTTGAGGAGTATAGTTGTGGCACTGATGCTCCACTGTGGCTGAAAGGAGGACATCCAACAGTTGAGGATGGAATGGTCACTCGAGATGTCTGCGGTCACTATGACAATAACTGCTGCTCTTTTCTGTCCAATCCCATTTAACGTCAAAGCTTGTCCAGGAAGATTATTATGTCTATGAAGTTTGTGAAACCA
Source organism: Carassius auratus (assembly GCF_003368295.1). Lineage (NCBI taxonomy): Eukaryota > Metazoa > Chordata > Actinopteri > Cypriniformes > Cyprinidae > Carassius > Carassius auratus. The sequence goes on along the minus strand of NC_039279.1, from coordinate 3,230 downwards.
GCTTTCTGCTTTTTAGCATATTGTGCAGGTAAACATCTTTATATTTTCCCTTTTTTTATGTAAGTCATAATTTTATCTTTGTTGATTTGATTTTAATCTCTTTCTCCCTCTCTCTGTTTTTTTTATAGATGTAACGAACATCAACTCCACTTATACTGTCACAACTACAATTTATGACTGGTAATGTAATGTTTTACAGTGTGGAGGACTATTGTTTTGCAAGAGGCAGATCAGATTAATGTTTGTGATTTTATGTCAATAATAACAGTGTGTGAAATGTGCAGTTAATACTAATACTAATGATTTGTGCCATTAGTATCACTTAGCTGATTGCAGAATATATTTGCAGCTGCAGTATATTCCTTGATTTACAGTCACAAAATATTTAAAGGAAATTAATTGGAGTTGAAGTATTTATAGCCTTTTAAAAATGGAATGAAATTCAAATTTAAAGAGGAGTATTAAAAATGTTTAATGCTTAAAAAAAAAAAAAAAAAAATATATATATATATATATATATATGATTGTAGCTGTATTATTGGCACAGTTTACATAATAAAGAAAAAAAGAGCCTTGAAGCATTGCTAAATCTAATTTAAAAGCACACAAGGCATTGAAAAAGCCAAAACTACACAGAAATGGCTGGGGAGAAAAAAAAAACAATATTAATATACTGGAGTGACCAAATCAGAGGTTAGATGTCAAAGTCAACCTACAGTAGAATTCATGCGTGGTCTTAAAAAGTCAGTCAACTCCCAATCTCCATGGAACCTGACACAACCTACCCACACAATGCTGTAATGTTGTTATTGGTTCACCTACTTAATACCAACTCAAATTGGGGTAAATACAGATTTATTTTTTATATTTGTGATAAATTTTGACCAATACAATTTTACAGTTTTTCTTTGTCTGTTCATCAGTGTTCAGAAAACACACAAACAAACAAACAAACAAACAAACAAAAAAATCCTTCTTTAGTTCAGTGTTCGAATACATTTAAAACTTTATGACCAATGTATGCATACTGTGAATGATTAAAAAAGGCAAATGGGCTTACAGACCAGGTTACTCTAATAAGTTGTGAAAGTAGTGAAAGCATTCTTACCAAAGTTAAACTAATAGTAATCATCTTTCAATTATAAACTCCAGGTTTGCTGCTTATACCCTTTTGACACAAATAAAATAATTTACATTTTTGAAAATAGTTGTTTTTATACTACAACTCTTCTACAGTAAAAAGTTGTGAAAATAAACTCTTACAAAAATATTATTGATTTTTTTTCTTAACAGCAGTTCCTCCTGTTGACCCCTGCTATAACTACAATGTGCTAGATGATCCATGGAGAGCCACCAACAATCAATATACCTCTGAAATAATGTGTGACTGTGAAGTTAGCTGGGATGGCTGGTACCGTCTCTTCATTCAGGATCAGAGCGTTCAGATGCCAGACACATGTGTTGATATGTTAAGTTGTGGCACTCATGCTCCACTGTGGCTGACTGGAGGACATCCAACAGTTGAGGATGGAGTGGTCACTCGAGATGTCTGTGGTCACTGGGACAATGACTGCTGCTATTTCCAATCCAATCCCATTAAAGTCAAAGCCTGTTCAGGCAATTATTTTGTTTATGAGTTTGTGAAACCAGCTTTTTGCTCTTTGGCATACTGCGCAGGTAAATACATTTACATTTGAACTTTGTTTACCTAAGTCATAATTAGATCATTGTTGATGTAAAATATATCAATATATTTTTTCATATGTAGCTGTTTTCAACACTACCTATACAACTGTCACACCAAAGAAAACCTCAACAACAGCCACTACAAACTTGGACTATACTGGTAATGTACTGTGCTAAGTTGAAATCTGTAGGATTTATTACATGGAGAGCTAAATACATGGCTAAATACATTTGCAATTACTGCTACCCATTTAAGAAGTTCTATATAAATCTATATGTTTTTATTTATTTATTTATTTACTTTCAGATATCGGGAACAAAAACATTTCCTATACTACTACAATGATAGAAACAACATCAAACATAGAAACCACATTCATAGAAACTTCAGTCATGGTCACTGGGAATGCAGAAAATACTACCACAGAACCAAAAACAACAGAAAGCATTACCACTGACACCACAAATCCAGAAAGTTTCACAAATGAGAACACAACTACAGAAAACACACTAACCAGCATTACATCAACAGAAGGTACCACAGCACCAGAAACCACAACAACCGAGACTTCAAAAGAGACCACAAGAACAGAAAGCACCCCAACTGGTACCACAGTGACAGAAAGTACAAACACTGGCAAAACCACTCCAGATACTACGACAACAGAGTTGACAACAACAGAAAGCTCTACACCAGAAAGTACCACTTATGGTATCACAGCTTCAGAAAGCACCACAACCGAGACCATAATAGAGACCACAAAAACAGGAAGCACCACAATGGGTACCACAACTCCAGAGAGCACATCAACTGAGGCAACAAGAGACACTACATCACCAGAAAGCACTACCACAGGTACCACAACAACAGAAAGCACCACAACCAAGACCACAACAGACACTTCAACACCAAAAAGCACCACAAAAGGTATGACAACAACAGAAAGCACCACAACCGAGACCACAACAGACACAACAACTCAAGAAAGTACCACTACAGGTACCACAACAGCCGAGACCACAACAGACACTAGAACAACAGAAAGCACCACCACAGGTAACACATCAACAGATAGCACCACTAAAGGTACCACAACTTCTGAGACCAAAACAGACGCTATGACAACAGAAAGCACAACAACAGGTACCACAGCAGTTGAGACTACAATAGACACTGCAACAATAGAAAGCACCACTCCAGGTATCACAACAACAGAAAGAACCAAAACTGAGATCACAACAGACACTACAACACCAGAAAGCAGCACTACAGCTACTACAACACCAGAAAGCACAACAATTGAGACCACAACAGTCACAACAACTCCAGAAAGTACCACCTACAGGTACCAACAACCGAGACACAACAAATATTAAGACAACAGAAAGAGCACCACAGGCACCACAACAGCATATACACCAACACACTACAAACTAGAGAGCACAACTAAAGGCATCCAACAAACAAAGGAAGCACGCACTACAGGTACAAACTCCAGAAAAACCACTACAGGTACCACAACAGCTGAGAGCACAACTGACAC